>NC_061119.1:15268950-15391491 GCF_002878395.1 Capsicum annuum | reverse complement strand
TATATATATATATATATATATATATTGTAATATATGTATATTGTAGTATATTTTATTTTAACTTTAAAGTAGTACATATATATTGAATGGTGCGTATATATGTGTAATTGTATATATGTGTATATATTTTTTATATTCAAATGGAGTATATACTATATATATAGTGTATATATAATGTTTAACGTATTTATAATGTATATAGGTTGGTATATATAATGTATATTGAAAAAAAGTTTTTTTTTTAAATATTTTTGATCGGGTTTGATCGGTTTTTTGACCGGGTTTAGGTGGGTTTGGCCGGGTTGGGTTAAGTGGGCCGAGTTAGGGTTGTTTTTAATTTTTTTACTGTTGAACCCGGCCCGGCCCGGCCCACTTACACCCCTACCCAGATCCAGCCCGACCCACAACCCGATTAATTTAAATAACCGATTTTGGGTTGGCTCGGCCCAGCCCACATGGCAGCCTTACCCTAGATGAACTTTGGATTTTTATCGAAAATTTATGAAAAACACCGTTGGCGCGATGCAGTGCTATCGTGTCGTGTCTCTGGAAATTGCCAACTGGAATATGCATGTTGGCGTGTAACGCCCCGAAAAATGGATCCCGGAGCGTCACACGGTGCTTGCCATTTACATTAAGTTTAACACAAATGAACGGGGTTTTCATAAATAACCCTCAAATATCAACAGAGTAATCATCATCCAAGAATAAAAGAATTTCAGAAAGATAACAAAATACGACTTATTAGTCAACTCCCAACATCTATACTACTCTGACAAGGCTCTAAGAAAATCAATAAAACCAGCGAGCCATTGAGACATGCCCCAACTGACTCATACTCAGTTATCAAATGTAAACAATTTCGTGAAACCAACATCAGACATCACGTCCTCGGAACATGAGGACTCACCACAACAGAGGATATAGAACAGCGTACCCAAAGAATCACTGTTGAACCTGGAACTGAGCACCTGAACCTATATTCCAAGAAAATACAGCCCACATCCGAAGATGTGGGTCAGTACCATGGAAAGGAACCGAGTATATGGGGATGTATGTAGTTGTATAAATATCATCATCACAAATATTTATAAGAAATATGCAGGATGTATGAAAGACTCACATAGCCCGAAGAAAATCATCATAATCATAAAAGGATGAAATAAGTACAATAACACATGCGAGTCATCATATAATTTGTCAATCACATTCAGTTCATCAAGAATATCAATTCTCATAATGTAAATATCATTTAAATCATTCGAAAGAATAACTTTCACAATTTCACTTTCAAATCACTTCACCATTCACCATAGACACAAGGAAACACACACACTGGGAGATCCTATAACCGACATAAACCATGTGAGCTACATGGAGTCCAACGTACAACCCACGTTGGGGAGAGCCATCTTATCCTTTCCATCGGAGTAGGACTATCGATATCAAATTCACACAAACTAGTGATCACTGTATAAATCAGCCTCAGGCTCACTCCTACGGGGGAACGTAGTTCTAGGGAAGTAAGGTTGCTTTATACCTCCCACTCGGTGCTAAAAATTTCTCCTATACTTAGCTCAGATCAGTTCACACAATCCACAACAAAACAATTTCAGTAATATATAAATATACATCGGGAGCCATCATGCTTCTCATCTATCAAAATCAACCACGTTGTGGATTTCTTTCACACTCGAGTTCAAAACAACTCCATTAAGACCAAAAGGTCGAATCATTCAAAATATCTCAAATATTCAACATCAACGTGCTTATAACACACACTTTCTAAAAAACACAATTTCCAATGGAGATTCACGACCCAAATATCAAAATCATGATAAATATCGTTCAAGATTCATGCTTTATATCTCCACACATGTACATTCATCTTTCAAAATCATAAACATTAAGATTTCATAATAATCATCATAAGATATGGGTTCATGCTTCAAATTCGTAAAAATAAAATAAAAATCATGGCTTTGTAAAGAAAATTACTTTTGGGCACAAGAACGAAAGAGAGTTCTTGTTGAAAACCCCTACATATCTTGAATGATGAACTTTAGATCGATACTCGTTTTTGAGATGTTAATCGTGCCTTTGAATAATGGATCTTGGAGTTCTTGAACTATGAACTTGGAATCTTTAATAAATTTGCAGAATTAATGGTGAACTTTGGAGGTTCTTGAAGTTGGATGTAGGAGCTTAGGGTTTTCTTTTTGAGGGAATTTGATGAAATATAACATATAATGATTCTAATAGGCTTTAATATAGGGTTTGGATGGATTTTGGGTGAGAGATAATGACCAAAACGCCCCTAAAAATCAAAAAAAATCTCAAATTTGTCCTTTGGTGGACTGTTTTGATAGTATGAAGTAGATCAACCATAACGTTTTACTCCGATATCTAAATTGGATAAAACTAATTTCATTAGAAAGAGGACTCTCATATATTTCCGTTGATATATAGTATCTCACCGAGATCATTGAGTACAAGGAGTTATGATCGTTTGAAGTTGACTAAAAAATTCACTTTTGATAGGCTGAAGTAGATCGACCATAACTTTTTCCTTCGATAGACAAATTGGATGAAACCAATTTCATTGGAAAGAGGACTCGCAGAGCTTTTCGTTGATATATAGTAGATAACCTAGATCATTGTTTACAAGGAGTTATGATCATTTAAATTTGTAGAAAAAATACGCCGGGCCTCAGTACTTTTTCCTGCATGTTTTACTGTTCACTACTATTCACGGTTCGATCGAAATGTTCATAACTCGTCGCTCGGGTGTCCATTTTGGATTATCCACATATCGTTAGAAATCTTATTCGATACTCTACGTATTGGTGGGTCATAATCTAAGACATTCCGCACGAAAAATTTATAATTCATTCTAGAAGATAGAACTCAACTTGTTTACGCACAAAATTTCAATGAAAAATTTCCCGGGGTTTATATCATCCCCCCCTTGGAAACATTCATCCTAAAATGATGCTAGACATGCCAAAATTAGATAGGGAATAGAGTATACAGATGAAACCATTCGTTACACTCATCACCACATCATTTCTCACTCCGAATGCATCATAGAATGCATAAATTCAAGAAATTACAGCTGAATACATAACAAATGACAGCTGAACTGCTGCAACATTTATCAAAAGTGCATGATTTAGGAAAGAACGATACCTTCGGCTTGATTGGAGTTCGCAGAAAATAGGTGCGGGTACTTGGATCGCATATTTGCCTCAGCTTCCCAAGTTGCACCCTCAACAAATTGGTTTCGCCACAACACCTTGACCAAGGGAACTTCTTTGTTCCTTAGTCTTCGAACACTGAAATCAAGAATCTCAACAGGAATCTCATCAAAAGAAAGATTTTCTTGAATGTCAGCACTCACAGAGGAATCCACTACCACAACATCGCTAATATTCTTTCTAAGCATGGAGACATGGAATATTGGATGAATAAAGGACAACTCGGAAGGAAACTCGACCTCATAAGCTACCTTACCAACACGGCTAAGAATTTTGCAAGGACCAACATAACGGGGACTAAGCTTCCCCTTCTTTCTGAATCTCTTCACCCCTCTCGTGGGTGGAATTTTTAGATACACTAGGTTACCAACTTCAAACTCAAGGTCTCTCCTTCTAACATCTGCATATGACTTCTGACGACTGTGTGTAGTTTTCAACCTTTCCCTAATCAACTTAACTATTTTATAGCCTCAAATACCGAATCAGGACCACTCACAACCACTTTACCCACCTCGAACCAACCTATGGGTGATCTACACTTCCTCTTATATAAGGCTTCAAATGAAGCCATGCCAATGGTAAGTGATCATCCCAACTTCCCTTAAAGTCAAGTGCACAAGCTCTCAACATATCCTCTAAGGTCTGGATGGTCCGCTCAGCCTGACCATCAGTCTGCAGATGAAAAACAAAACTCAAAAGCACTTAGGTACCAAGACCCTTCTGAAAAGCTTTCCAAAATTGTGAAGTGAACTGAGTACCCCTATCCGAAATGATAGACAAGGGAACTCCATGCAGTCTGACTAGATCTCGGATATACAATCTAGCGTAATCCTCAGTAGTAAATGAAGTATGAACAGGCAAGAAATGAGCAGACTTAGTTAACCTATCAACCACAACCCAAATGGAATCATGATGGCATTGGGAAAGAGGTAAACCAATCACGAAGTCTATATTTATCTCTTCCCACTTCTAGGTGGGAATACTAAACTCTTGCATCATATCACCAGTTCTTTGGTGTTCAACCTTAGCTTGTTGGCATGTTGCACACTTAGCTACAAACGCTGCTATATCTTTCTTTATGCTACTCCACCAATAGATTTTCCACAAGTCTCGATACATCTTGGTGGCACCAGGATGAATAGAATATTGCGCCCCGTGCGCTTCATCCATAATCCTCTATCTCAGATCATCAACATTCTGGACACACAATCTACCCAGCAATCTCAATACACCATCTCCCTCTTGGGAGAAAACCTCTACTTTTTGGTCCTTGACTGACTTCTTCAGTCTGACCAAACTAGCATCTAAGTATTGTTTTTCCTTCACTTCTGAAGCAAGGAGGATTCGTAACTACTCTGAACCCCTATACTACCTTCAGCAGATTCAAAAAACCTAACCCCCAATCTAGCCAAACGATGTATATCACAAGCCAACTCTTTCTTACCTTCTACCACATGCGAAATACTACCCGTGGACACTCTACTTAGGGTATCCGCCACAATATTGGCCTTGCCCGAATGGTACAGCACACTCATATCATAGTCCTTTAACAATTCTAACCATCGTCTCTACCTAAGATTCAATTCTCTCTGGGTAAACACATACTGCAGACTCTTATGATTAGTGAAAACATCAACATGGACACCATACAAATAGTGTCTCCAGATTTTCAAAGCAAACACAACAGCAGCCAACTCAAGGTCATAGGTGGGGTAATTTTTCTCATGGGGTTTCAACTGTCTAGAAGAATAAGCTATCACCTTACCCTTCTGAATCAATATACAACCCAACCCAACTCCCATAGCATCACAGTACACCATAAAACCATCAACACCATCAGGCAAAGTCAAAATAGGAACTGAAGTGAGTCGAGTCTTCAACTCCTGAAAACTCTTCTCACAAGAATCAGACCACAAGAACTTTACTTTCTTTTGGGTCAACCGAGTCATAGAAGACGCTATAGAGGAGAAACCCTCAATAAAATAGTGGTAATAGCCAGCTAAACCCAAGAAACTTTGGATATCATTCAGAGAAATAGGTCTAGGCCAATTTCTAACAGCTTTGGTCTTTTGGGGATCAACTCTAATACCCTCAGAAGAAATGATATGACCCAGAAAAGCAACTGAAGTTAGCCAAAACTCACACTTACTGAACTTGGCAAACAACTTGTGATCTCTAAGGGTTTGGAAGACAGTTCGGAGATGATCAAAATGTTCATCCTCACTACGAGAGTACACCAGTATATCATCGATGAACACTATGATAAATATATCTAGATATGGTCTGAACACTCGATTCATGAGGTCCATGAAAGCTGCTGGGGCATTAGTTAACCCGAAAGACATAACAAGAAACTCAAAATAGCCATAACGAGTTTGGAAAGTGGTTTTTGGGATGTTACACTCCTTAACTTTGAGTTGATAATAGCTGGAACAAAGGTCTATCTTTTAGAAATAACTTGCACCTTGCAATTGGTCAAACAAATCATCTATTCTCGGAAGGGGGTACTTATTTTTTATGGTGACTTTATTCAGTTGGCAGTAATCAATGCATATACACAAAGAGCCATCTTTCTTTCTCACAAACAACACAGGAGCACCCTAAGGAGAAACACTGGCCTTATGAAACCCTTATCTAGTAGATTTTTGAGTTGCTCTTTTAACTCCTTAAGTTTTCCAGGGGCCATAAGGTAAGGAGGAATAGAAATGGGTTGAGTATCGGGAAGAAGATCAATCTCAAACTCTATCTCTCTATCAGGAGGTATCCTTGGGAGATCATTCGGAAAGACATCAGAAAACTCATTGACGACGTTAACAGATTGGAGAGTTGGAGTCTCAGACTTAGTGTCTTTGACTCTAACCAAATGGTAAATACACCCCTTGGAAATAAGCTTTTTAGCTTTGAGGTAAGAGATAAAATGACTCTTGGGTGACACAGAATTCCCAGACCACTCAAATACGGATGCACCCAGAAACTGAAACTTGACTACTCAGGTCCGACAATCAATAGAGGCATAAGAAGAATACAACCAGTCCATACCCAAAATCATATCAAAATCTACCATGTCTAACTCAATCTAATTAGCCAACAAGACTCTATGAAGAACGGTAACATGACACTTTTTATACACTTTCTAGGCAACAATCCAATCACTCACTGGGGTAAAAACTAGGATAGGCTCAGGAATAATCTTAGGACTCATTTCAAAATTCACAGCAATCAAAGGTGTAACATATAAGAAATTGGATCCACGATCCAACAAAGAATACATATCAAACTAAAATATACGAAGCATACCAGTAATAATATCGGGAGAGTCTTCTTATTCCTGGCTTGACGGTAAAGCATAGAATCTATTCTGGCACATCCCACCAGCATTGCTAGAAGAGGCGCCCTGAGCTGAGGCTGGGCAAGTCGCTGAAACTGGAGCACTAACAGTCTGAGTCTGGGTCTGAGGAAGATAGTCACGAAGCCCTTGTCCATTCTGTGGACAATCTCTAACTTTGTGACCCATGTTACCACACTGAAAACAACCCCTCTTCTCACCACAACGCTCACCCAAATGAGCCCTACCACACTTAGGACATAGGGGATAATTTGGCTTACTGCCAGCACTGTACTGGGACCTGGATGCATATGACCTGCTACCTTGTTCCTGCCTACCTCTAGGCATGGGAGCACTAGCATATGATGGTGCTGGCATAGACGAACGATCTTGATACTGAGGGCGACTCTCTCCCTGTGATCTAGTTTGACCCTATCCGTACTGCTCGGACCTAGCTCTCTTATTCCCTCTCATTTTATCTCTCTCCTTAAACTTGTCTGCCTCAATCTATTGGGCATGAGTCATCAGCCTAGAAAGATTTATCTCACTATTTAGCATAGCAGACCTACACTCCTTAACCACATAACTAGACACTCCACTCACAAACTTACTCATACTAGCCTGATTATCAGCCACTAAGTCAGGAGCATACTTGGCCAACTGATTGAACTTTAGACAGTACTTCCTAACAGTCATAGAGCCCTGTCGCAGGTTCATAAACTCTTCCACCTTTGCCTCCCTCATCTCCAAAGGGAAAAATGTATCCAGGAATGCATCCTGGAACTCTTGCCAAGTTATAGGGACAGCTCCCTCACCTCAACCTTTTCTCCAAGCAACAACCCAGTCATAAGCAAGGTCTTTTAACCTATACGCAGCCAACTCCACACTACGTTCCTCAGATACATGCATCACCAGTGTAATCTTCCGCACCTTCTCTAAAAACAACCATAGATCCTCATCAGACTTGGACCCAGAGAATTCCAGTGGATTTATTCGCATTTAGTCACGGATCCTGGCAGAAGCTGAGTCACCTCCCTGCTGCTGTAGAGCTGGGGCCAGGTTGGCCTAAATATTTACAGTAACAACTTAGGCCAGCGCCTGAAAGGCTACCCAAAATTCAGTATGAGACATATTTTCATTTAATGGGTCAGCGGGTTGAGGTTGCTAACCATCATTAGTTCTTCTTGCTCGATGTGAAGGCATATTTTTGAAAGAGAAAAGCACAAATCAATAGTAGAGAGAGACACTTTAAGCACGATAGACTTCTGAAAGAAAGAATCACAATTTTTCCTAAATCATCTTGTAGCCTTTTGCTCATAGATGTGGCGCGCTATACATCGATGACCAAGACTCTACTTAACGTAGCTTGTCAGACACCCTAGGATACCTTAAAACCTTAGGATCTGATACCAAGTTTGTAACGCCCCGAAAAATGAGTTCAAAAGCATCACACGGTGCTAGAGGCTACGAGTAGCCCCAAGCTAACCCTTTGGGCCACTTTTATTCAGTTCAACACAAATCTAACGGGGTTTCCATAAATTACCCTCAAATATCAACAGAGTAATCATCATCCAAGAATAAAAGAATTTCAGAAAGATAACAAAATACGACTTATTAGTTAACTCCCAATATCTATACTAGTCTGACAAACCTCTACGAAAATCAATAAAACCAGGGAGCCATTAAGACATGCCCCAACTGACTCATACTAAGTTATCAAATGTAAACAATTCCATGAAACCAACATCAGACATCATGTCCTCAGAACATGAGGACTTACCACAACAGAGAATGTAGAACAGCATGCCCAAAGAATCACTATCAAACCTGGAACTGAGCACCTGAACCTACATTTCAAGAAAATGTAGCCCACATCCAAAGATGTGGCTCAGTACCATGGAAAGGTATCGATTATATGAGGGTGTATGCAATTGTATAAATATCATCATCATAAATATTTATAAGAAATATGCAGGATGTATGAAAGACTTACATAGCCCAAAGAAAATCATCATAATCATGAGAGGATGAAATAAGTACAATAACACATGTGAGTCATTATATAATTTTTCAATCACATTCAGTTCATCAAGAATATCAATACTCATAATGTAAATATCATTTAAATCTTTCAAAAGAATAACTTTCACAATTCCACTTTCAAATCACTTCACCATTCACCATAGATACAAGAAAACACACACACAGTGGGAAATCCTATAACCGACATAAACTATGTGAGCTACATGGAGTCCAACGTACAACCCACGTTGGGGAGAGACATCCTATCCTTGCCATCGGAGTAGGACTATTGATATCAAATTCACACAAACTAGTGATCACTGTATAAATCATCCTCAGGCTCACTCCTACGGGGGCACGTAGTTCTAGGGAAGTAAGGTTACTTTATACCTCCCACTCGGTGCTAAAAATTTCTCCTGTACTTAGCTCAGATCATTTTAAACACAATTCACAACAAAACAATTTCAGTAATATATAAATATACATCGGGAGCCATCATGCTTCTCATATATCAAAATCAACCACGTTGTGGATTTCTTTCACACTCGAGTTCAAAACAACTCCATTAAGATCAAAAGGTCAAATCATTCAAAATATCTCAAATATTCAACAACAACGTGCTTATCCCACACACTTTCTAAAAAAAAACACAATTTCCAATGAGGATTCACGACCCAAATATCAAAATCATGATAAATATCATTCAAGATTCATGCTTTATATCTCCACACATGTACATTCATCTTTCAAAATCATAAATATCAAGATTTCATAATAATCATCATAAGATATGGGTTCATGCTTCAAATTCGTAAAAATCAAATAAAAATCATGGCTTTGTAAATAAAATTACTTTTGGGCACAAGAACGAAAGAGAGTTTTTGTTGAAAACCCCACATATCTTGAATGATGAACTTTAGATCGATACTCATTTTTGAGATTTTAATCGTGCCTTTGAATGATGGTTCTTGGAGTTCTTGAACTAGGAACTTGGAATCTTTAATAAATTTGCAGAATTAATGGTTAACTTTGGAGGTTCTTGAAGTTGGATGTAGGAGCTTAGGGTTTTCTTTTTGAGGAAATTTGATTAAATATAATTTATAATGCTTCTAATAGGATTTAATATTGGGTTTGGATGGATTTTAGGTAAGGGGGAATGATCAAAACACCCCTAAATATTAAAAAAATTCTTGAATCTGTCCTTTGGTGGACTGTTTTGATAGTCTGAAGTAGATCAACCATAACATTTTACTACAATATCCAAATTGGATGAAACCAATTTCATTAGAAAGAGGACTGTCATATATTTCCGTTGATATATAGTATCTCACCCAGACCATTGTGTACGAGGAGTTATGATCATTTGAAGTTGACTAAAAAATTTTCTTTTGATAGGCTGAAGTAGATCGACCATAATTTTTTTTCCGATATAAAAATTGGATAAAACCAATTTCATTGGAAAGAGGACTCGCAGAGCTTTTCGCTAATATATAGTAGATCACCCAGATCATTATTTTGGAGTTATGATTGTTTAAATTTGGAGCAAAAATACGCCAGGCCTCAGTACTTTTTCCTGCACCTTTCATTGTTCACTACTATTTACGGTTCGATCGGAATATTCATAATTTGTCGCTCGGGTGTCATTTTCTGATGATCCACATATCGTTGGAAAACTTATTCGATACTCTACGCAATGGTGGGTCATAATCTAAGACATTCCACACGAAAAATTTATAATTCATTCTAGAAGATAGAACCCAACACGTTTACGCACAAAATTTCAATGAAAAATTTTTCGGGGTATTACATGGCGCAACGCGGTATAATCACATTGATTTATTGGAAATTGAAAAATGTGAACTGGGTCCTTAGCGTGATGCGCCAATATCGCGGTCCCTAACTGGAATTGGACAATTAGGAATTGGAAGCCCTCCACAACGGGGTGAGATCATGGAGTCACACTGGAAATTGACAATTGTCATTTAGACTTGCTCCGCGATGCACTAGTGATCAAAATAATGGTGTTTAACTACTGAAACTTAAAATTGCCCTAACTTCTTACCCGGTTATCGGATTTGAGCGAATTTTATATCGTTGGAAAGCTAATTTAATTTCCTACAGAATGCCAGGTTCTAAACTGAAAAATACTGAGTGTTTCAAAAATTTTATATATGAATACTCATGTATTGGGACTTAAATTATGCTAGAGAAATATGGGGTATTATAGAGAGTCCTCAAAACCAAAACATTATTGTCAAAAGGGTTCACAGTGCATAATTGCTAATGTAAATTCAAAACACTTCATAAGTACATGATTTCGCAAACCCTAAAACTTAATCAAAACAATTTCATCATGCCCATATAGTTTAGAATAGCCCCACGTACCTTAGATTACTTAGTTTGATCAGTAGGACTCGAATCTTGACCCATTTCTTGGAAACATTAGACTTAAAGATGGATTCCTTATCTATGGAAGAGGAATTAGGGTTATTGATTCTTGATGGAATTGAGTAATTATGGGAATTTAGTGCCCTAATAACATTTTAATCCATTGTTTACATGACTAGGGATTATGAGAAAAGTCCAAACTACCCCTTCAAAATTTAAAAGTTCAGCAAAAACCTATTTTTGGATCTCACCACTACGCGGTGAGACTATTATAGCTATACTCACCACGACGCGGTGCAATCACTGTGAGCCACTGGAAACTTACCATTGTTGTTTTGCTCTTCCCCATGACACGGTGAAGGCTCCATCGCTATTATCTCCGTGATGTGGTGAAATCGCGGTGACCCTCTAGGAAAAGACAAATGATGATTTACTCTCCACCGCGATGCAGTGAAGGTCCCACTTCTATTGTCACCGAGGTGATCTTCTATTTTTAAATTTCAGACACGCCTCAAACCCCGCCTAAAAAATCCAAAACTTACCCGAGACATGTTATTCACACCTCTGAACATGAATCAACTAAAAAATCTATGTCTCAGGGTCGGGAAGGTTGATTTAGAAATCATTAGAGTTCGGCAACTTAAAAATATGACTAAGTTCTTTAACACTTAAGAAATTTCTGGTTGTTAGCTCCTTAAGCATCCTTCTAAGTGTGATATCAAATCGAGAATACTTCATGGTATTGTATTATCCCCCCTTTAGAATTCTTCATCCCCATATGATGGCTCGAAACACAAACAAGCATGACATCATACAAAAAGAAAGGATAAGGAGAGTAGCAAAAGATTTGTACCTTCTATGTCATCATCTCCGATCTCAAAGAGGTTTGGGTATCTAGCTCGCATGTCATCTTCTGACTCCCAAGTAGCTTCCTCCTCTTTTTGATTCCTCCACAACACCTTAACTGAATTTATCTCCTTACTTCTCAACTTCTGAACTTGGCAATCCAAAATGGCAGTGGGTTCTTCTTGATATGATAAGGAGTTTTTCACATTGATCTCTTCTACAGGAAACACAAGACTCAAGAGAGTGATCTCCAATACACTTCTTCAGCATGGATACATGGAATACTAGATGAATGGAAGCTAAACTCACAGGCAAGTCTAAGTCATAGGCAACCTAACCTATCCTCCTCATAATATGATAAGGCCCTATATAATGAGGACTAAGCTTTTCTTTCTTCCCGAACCACATGACTCCATTTATAGGGGAGACCTTTAGGAATACCTAATCATCAACTTCAAATTCTAAATATCTCCTTCTAACATCGGCATAAGACTTCTGAGGACTCTAAGCGGTCTTAAGTCACTCCCTAATGATTTTCACCTTCTCCATTGCCTGATGAACAAGGTCAGGCCCAAACAATTGGGTTTTACCCACTTCATACCATCCAATTGGTGACCTACATATCCTCCAATAAAGTGCTTCTATAGGGGCCATCTGGATACTGGAATAGTAGCTATTATAGTAGGCGAATTCTATCAATGGCAAATAATCCACCCAACTTCCCTTAAAGTCAATCGCACGGGCCCTCAATATATTTTCCAAGGTTTGAATGGTGCGCTCAACTTGCCCATCAGTCTGAGGGTGGAAGGCAGTACTCAGGTTCACTTAGGTACCACCCCTCTGAAAAATCCTCCAAAACAGAGCATAGAACTGTGCACCTCGGTCGAATATAATAGATATGGGGGCACCTTGCAAATGGACTATTTCACAAATGTAAAGCTTAGCATAATCATCCCCTGAATCGTTGGTCCACACTGGAAGAAAATGAGTGGTCTTGGTCATTCTTTCTATAATCACCCAAATAGAGTTATATTAATTTTGAGACATCGGGAGTCCCGTAATGAAGTCCATGTTAATCATCTCCTACTTCCACATAGGCAAAGGTATCTCTTAGGAAGTGCCACCTGGCCGCAAATTCTCTACTTTGACTTGTTGATAATTCAAACACTTGGAAATAAAGTTAGCCATATCACGCTTCATATTGTTCCACCAATAAATAGCCTTAAGATCATGATATATTTTGGTAGAACCTGGGTGAACAACATACCTCAAAGTGTGAGCCTTGTCAAGGATTCTCTCTCACAATCCATCCATGTTAGGCACACATAGCCTACCTTGATACCTCAAAACTCTATCACCTCCATTCTCAAACTCCATCACCTTTTTTTGACCAACATCATTCTTAATCTGCAATAAGATGGGGTCTCTGGCCTGCTTCTTCTTAACTTCCGCACATAGAGAAGATTTAGTCATCTCATGAACAACCACCCAAATTTGCAAGCTGGTGAATATCTTTCACCATCTCCCTTTTTCCTTCCTTAAAATGAGAAAGGTTGCCCATTGACAACCTGCTAAGGGCGTCGGCCATAACATTTTCCTTGCCCAGATGATAATGCAAGCTCATATCATAATCCTTCAATAATTCTAACCACCGCTTCTGTCTGAGATTAAGTTCTTTCTGTGAGAAAACATACTATAAACTTTTGTAATTAGTGAATATATCTACATGCACCCCATAAAGATAATGCCGCTAGATCTTAAATGCAAACACCACAGCCGCTAACTCTAAGTCATGGGTAGGATAATTCTTTTCATACACCTTTAACTGTCTAGATGCATAACCTACCACCTTAACACGTTGTATAAGCACACACCCAAATCCCACCCGAGATGTATCATAATACAAAACAAAGCCTTTTGTACCCTCAGAAAAATTCAAAACTAGCACGGTAGTCAACTTATAGTTTTTCAAAGTTGTTTTCACATAAGTCGGACCACATAAATTTTACCTTTTTCTGGGTCAATTTTGTAAGTGGAGCGCTATGGAGAAAAAGCTCTCCACAAAACTTCTGTAATACCCTACCAAACCTAAGAAGCTCCGAATATCGATTGGAGTAGTGGGTCTAGGCAATTTTCTCACAGCTTCAATATTTTAGGGATCAACCTTGATTCCCTCACTAGACATAATAAGACATAATAAGTCCAAGAAAGCAATAGCATCAAGCCAGAATTCACATTTATAAAACTTCTCGTATAATCCATGATCTTTTAGGGTCTGAAGGATGATTCGAAGGTGGGTGGCATGCTCTTTCTCACTCTTAGAGTAAACTAAGATGTCGTTAATGAAAACTATGATGAATAAGTCTAGAAACTGATGAAACACCCTACTCATTAATCCATAAAACTTGTAGGGGCGTTAGTCAGTCTGAAGGACATAACTAAGAATTCATAATGGCCATATCGGTTTGGAAAATTGTTTTGGGAATGTCAGCCTCCCTAACCTTCAATAGTGATACCCCAAACGAAGTTCTATTTTAGAGAAACATTTAGCACCTTGGAGTTGATCAAATAAATCATCTATTCTAGGAAGAGGGTATTTATTTTTTACTATGACCTTATTTAACTAACGGTAATCTATACACATATAGAGAGCCATCTTTCTTGCGCACGAAGAGTACAGGTGCTCCCCATGGAGAAACACTAGGATGCATGAAGCCTTTATTAATAAGATCTCTCAATTGTTCTTTTAACTCTTTTAACTCTGCAGGATACATTCTGTATGGCGGATAGAAATAGGCCAAGTGTTCGGCAATAGATCAATTCTAAAATCTATCTCCCTATCAGGGGGTAGCCCTAGGAGATCATTGGGAAAGACTTCTGGAAATTTATTAACTAATGAAATGGACTGGAGGGATAGATTTTTTATGCTGGAGTCCTTGACCCGAATAATATGATACAAGAAACCCTTTGATATAAGTTTATGGGCTCTAAGATAAGATATGAATTTCCCTATGGGTGATAAAGAATACCCCTCCCACTTTATCACAGGTTTGTTCGCAAAAAAGAAAGTGATCTTTTGGGTTCTACAGTCTAGGGTGTCATAAAAAGAATAAAGCCAATTCATCCCTAAGATAGTATCAAAGTCTACCATATCAAGCTTTATAAGGTCTGCCATAGTATCACGATTGCAGACAGACACCATACAATTTCTATACACCCTTCTTGCCACAATAGAGCCACCAACAAGAGTGGAAATAGAGAAAGGTTCAGGATTATTTTTAGGTTCAAAGCCAAAACTAACGTCCATATAAAGGGTAACATAAGACAAGGTAGACTCAGGATCAAGTAACACATACACATCATGGAAGAAAATCTATAATGTACCCATGACCATATTTGGTGAAGTCTCTGTATCCTAAATAGAGTATACAACCAGTTACGACTACACCCGGTGGCTGAAGTGGTACCTTTAGGTGGTGGTGGTTCTATTTGATTCATCTGAGACCCAACACCACCAAGGCTTCTTCTTATGAATAGATAATCTCTCTAAAAATGTCCTGACTGACCACAAGTATAGCACACTAACCTACCAAACTGACACTTTCCTAGGTGATTCTTTCCACAATTTCCATAGCGAGGGTATAACCTAAAAGGCTGAGTCACACTCCCTGTGGACTGAGTACCTTAAGCTCTAGGCCTATCTCCTGACTGGAACCACTGCTCACCCAAATGCTTGGGCATATGTAACACAAGTTGAAAGCTTTCCTATCGTTCAAGTTTTAGTGAGCGTCAAAACTAATGTCAACTTAAATCGACCATAACTCATTGTATATGATGAACTGGGTGTCTTACTATATATAAAATGAAATCTCTTTGAATTATATTTCCAACGATACCAATTTTGCCTAAATCCAATATCGGATAAAAGAGTTATGCCTATTTTACTTCAGCATATCAGGCTGGAAATAGTGTGACAATATTCGTGATAGCTTATCACATTTGTGACGCCCTATCATGAAGGTCATCATCCTTAGGCAGAAACTAGCTTCTAAGTAATGACATTTGTGATAGCTTATCATATTTGTGACGCCCTATCATGAAGGTCGTCAGCCTTAGGCAGAAACCAGCTCCCAAGTGATGACATTTGTGATAACTTATCACAAATCTGACGACATTTTTGATGACTTATGACAAGTCTGACGCCCTATCACCAATGTCGTCAGCTATGATTTTTCAGTAACTGGGAAATTATTTCATAAGGGTATTTTGGTCTTTTTCTTCACCTTCCATGACTTATAACCCTAAAGAGGCATAATTTTTCCAATTTTTTTCTTCAGTTAAGCATCTCAAAAACCCTCTCCTACACTCTCAACCACAAAATTAGGGTTTTCCATCAAACTTATCTCTCAAAAAGAAAGATTCAAGCCTTTTTTCCAAGATAATCAAGAATTAAGTTTCACAATCCAAGAACTCTCCAGAAAATCATCAAGGTTTCCTTTCTAAGGTATGCGTGTGTTCATTCATGGACTCCTTTCATCCATAAAGTTCAAGAACCCTTTTCTAAAACTATATATTATAGTTTTCATGTTATGAATAGATTGTTGATCATGTTTATGTGTTGAATGAAGCCAAGATAAAATTTTTATGTGTTATTATGAATCTATGACATCATATGAGTTGAAAACATGTAAGTTTGATTATTTATAATGAGTAATTGTATGATTTACACCTATGCCTAAGTTGTGCATGTAAGGTGTTTGATAAAATACCTAAATGACTAGAAATCATGCTTATAGCTAAATTGTGACTAAGGGAAGGATTCATGATGGGCCTCTATGATACAATGTCATCCATGTTCATAATGTGTCTTGTGAACACTATTGAATTACTCATAAACTAGTCTTATGGAATTATGCTATGCTTACTTGCCAAACCCACTCATGTACAAGATGTAGAATAACCATGTACTTCATGAAATTCCTCAAGTTATGATATTATGGATTGTGGTTGTAATATGTAATGAGCATGATATTGAAAGCTATGAAAGTATATACATGCTTAAAATGAAATCCCTTATTTATGATATGGTAAATTGTTGACTCTATTCTTATGATCAAGTCAGTCATGTGTGTCAGTTTCCTTCCATCGAGTCCTGGGGGTACTTGTACCCAAAAAATATAGTTGTGTGCCTTGATCCATGTCATGTTCTCATGATACTCTCAGTGAAGCAATATTCCATAGAACTCAGTCAGTCATGTGACTCAGAAAATTTCAGTAACTCAGAAACCTTAGTAAATCTCAATAATTCAGTAAATCTCAGCGATCTCAGTACTCAGTGATATCGGAAACTTCAGTAATTCTAGTGATTTCAGTAACTTCAGTACTCTTAATCAGTCCTCAGAACTCATTATATTCTGTCCGTCATTGGAATCAAGTAAACTCAGTTTTACCTCCGCTAAATAGTACCACTAGTACTAGTTCAGTTAATCAGTATTAGTTTAGCAAATTAGTTTAGCTAAGTTATTTAGTTCAACCCAGTTATTCAGTTTAGTGTCTTTCAGATAGGAGTAGGATTCAGTACCGAGTGAACATAAGGATGAGGGCTTACCTGCTAGAATAGGACTGAGATCCCTAGAAGCAATCCCTAAGTTCCAAAACTATGTTGCCAGTGTAGGTACGAGATGTCACCCGTTAGATTAGGACTGACATACTTAGGGGTCACCCGTTAGCATATTTATATGTATAGGACTGATCCCAGGACTCACCCGCTAGATTAGGACTAACTCCACAACAGATGTTTTTACTGGTGGCATGGTACTGACACCCTTCCAATCAGGGTAGAGATTGAACCCCAGTCAGCTTAGCTTGGGGCATGTCAGTTAGATGAACATATCCCACAGTTTCAGTTACAAAATCAGGGCATTCGACACAGTCAACTCAGCTTATTAATCAGTAACAGAATCATCAGATTTAAAGATCACCCGCTAGATAGGACTGATCTCAGACTAAGTTAAATCATCCTTATTTTCACTATACTCATGATCACCCGCTAGATAGGACTGATCTCAGATTTAGTTACTCCAAGTAGAACGAAACTCAGATAGTTCCATCAGAACTTAGACTATCAGATACAGTCGCATAGTATCGATTATATCGATTAGTCTGATCATCATAGTTATATCAGCTATATCAGTTGTCATAGCTCATGTTATCAGTATTCAATTTCAGGACTGTTAGACACAGTCATTCAAACCAGTTCTTCATATTTTAAACTGTAAAAAATAGTCAATAATTAATTTAGTACCTCTGTAACAGTAAATTCATGCCGTCAACATTCAGACTCAGTAGTCAGTATCATCACAAGTTCAGTTATAGTTGTTTATACATGTATGTATTCTCACGTTCATATTAGTTAGCATTGTTCATGCATATAACCCTTTGCATTTAGCCTTTCTCACTCGTATACTCAGTACATTCATACGTACTAATTCATTTTTGCTATGGTGCTTTCTCTTATATTACACCATAGGTTCAAAGGCACGAGCTCCAGATCAGCAGTAGTATTCTAGTGTTCAGAGTTTGCAGTGAGTCCTTCTTATTCGAGGATGATATGATTATTGCTATATTCACTATTTAGATGCTAGATGGAGTTAGTTGGAGACATGTTCCTTCAACTCCTTATTCAGTTCAGTTAGAGGCTTTCAGACTAGATGTCATATTAGATATTTAGGTCTCATTATTTTCAGTATTTATGACTTGTTTTAGTATTATTATACCTTTTTCAGATATTTTGTTATCAGATGTTTATTCAGTTCGGACCTTATGGCCTTTCATATTCATGTTTCTGCATTTTATGATATATTATGCAGTATATAGGTACATATATAAGTCATGGGTTAGCTTGTGGTCCTTCGGGATTATAAGCACCGTATAGCATTTTGGTTTAGAAAATTGGGGTGTTATAGCACAGGTGCACTTGCTAAAGACTGGGCATTTCTCCAGAATTTCTTCTTAGTCTACCTACTACCCTAATTGTTGCCACCTTGGTGCTGACTATTATTTTGGTCTATAGATCTGGCACTCTTTGCCTGTAGGTCTTTCTCTCTGGCCTCAGATAGCCATTTCTTCTGATCTTCAACCTGTTGCATATAAACGGATAACTTGGAGAAATTTATATCTCTATTCAGCATCGCTCCCTTTCATTCTAGCACTAGATCATTTGAGAGACCGGATGCGAACTTCCTCATACAAGCTCTCATGTTATGCGCTAGTTCTGGAGCATAACTGGATAGCTGGGTGAACTTCAAGGTATACCCCTTAACACTCATTTTTCCTTGCTTCAAATTCATAAATTCTTCATCCTTTGACTCTCTCAATCCTTAGGGAAAGAAATGGTCTAGGAAAGATTCAACAAACTCACCCTATACAGAAGGCTCAGCATCACTACCCCTCGAATTCTCCCATTTATTATACCACTAATTGGCCATATCCTTTAGGTAATAGGCTGCCAACTCAACCCTTTCAACCACACTCACATGTATAACTCTAATTGACCAACCCAAGTAACCTCAGATGAACTGAAAATTGAAATCCTATCTTCAAACCAACGGGTCTGAGAGGCTATAAGTTGAGCTATCATATAAATCGACTATCAAAACTTTACATTCAAAACTTCCCTCTGAGGAGGCTGGGGATGGTTAACACTGCTCTGTAGAGCTCGAGCTAGACTAGTTAGAACTAGAGAAACTCCCAAAGTAGGAACAAACTCTGAGGTAGGAGCCCTATTATGGGTCCACATCCTAGGAGTGGGACGGACATCCTCAGCCTGAGCATTTTGATTGTTGGTTCTACGGAGAGGCATGACAACTTTTTGAAATACACAAAATCACTAACTAGAGGACATTCAGACTCTATAGCATGAACTAAATCCCAAAAGAGAGAGACAAATTCCTAAATGCCTTGTAGCCTCCCGTTTATTATTGTGTTCACTACATACCCATAGATAAGACTCTACCTAATGAGATTTCGCAGACACCCTGGGATCATGAACCATGCTCTAATTCTATGTTTCTCATGATTCGAGCTGAGGCCCTGACTGCGACGAGCACCCCAAACCATAAAGGTTCAAGCGCCCTCTACTATCTGGCAATTATGCACATATTCATATAGTATAAGGAAAAAAATATGGAAGTACACAATAATAAGGAATCATGGTCAGTATTATAATTCAATGAACAATCTGGAATAAAATCCATAAACCTCTAACAACATCTAACATCTGTCTGCGAAATCTCTAGCATATCACAACCAATATCTTGTCTAGAACTGGAACAAGGCCCCCAGTTAGAACGTGAACACAAAATGAGATAATAAAGCATAATAACTAGGCCTTCTAGAATAGATAAGGCTCACCTACTACAACTTCTGATACACACAAGTCTACTACTGAATGGGACCCAGGACTGTACCTCAGATCCTAAAATATAAGGAGTCAATACATATATACTGGTACGCAGAGCAATCTAAAAAAATACTAATATGTAAAGTAAGTGATAGATTTTCATGAAAAGTATGTCATCATCAAACATTTGAAAATCCTTGGGCATAATAGATAGGATTTTGAAATATTTTTGTGAATCTCAACTCAACATCTTTGTTTTAATTCTGAGCTAGGTGGTATACCCTACAAGTCTATGACCCCATGGGATATATGGAGTCCAATCTTGACTCGGCGGCCAAGCCCCCAACCTAAGTTTACCACAACAGTTAGAGTTTCTAATTTTGATATGCCACAGGGCATAAGGCCAGCATATAATTCCTCTTGAGAAAATAATGACCTGTATCGGTAGAACACAATTTCAGGAAATGAGTTATCAGAACTCGTTCCTTCTTTGGATAACCATATAATTGGTAAAAATTCCAAACTGCCTTTTTGGAATTTAAAAGCTTGACAAAAACCCATTTTTGGATCTCACCGCGATGCGGTGAGGCTCTCATCACTATACTCACCGCGATGCATTGAAATCACCATGAGCCACTGGAAACTGACCATTGTTGTTTGCTCTTCTCCGTGACACGGTGAAGGCTCCATTGCTATTAGCTCTGTGATACAGTGAAATCGCGGTGACCCTCTAGAAAAGGACAAATGATGATTTACTCTCCCCCGCAATGTAGTGAAGGTCCCACTTCTATTATCACCGTGATGCGGTGGAATCACAGTGATCTTCTATTTTAAATTTCAAACACACCTCAAATCCCGCTCGAAAAATCCAAAACTTACCCGAGATATGTTATCACACCCCTGAACATAAATCAACTCAAAAATCTATGTCTCGTGGTTGGGAAGGTCAATTAGAAATCATTGGAGTTTAGGAGCTTAAAAATATGATTAAGTCTTTTAACAATTAAGAAATTTTAGGTTTTTAGCTCCTTAAGCATGCTTCTAAGCGTGGTATCGAATCGAGAATACTTCGGGGTGTTACAGAACAAGAAGCTAAAATATAATCAAACAACTACAACACTTTAATGATAAGAATCGGGTTTACTTGAGCAATCAAGAAAATAATGTGAGAGTAAAAATATGAAGGTTAAACTTATGCAAAATTTGCAAATAAATTATGGAAATTTCGAAATCAAGTGCTAAGAATTCTAATTAGTCTTAGTATTCGAAAATTAGAGCAACAAACTATGTATGATACTAATAGAATCAGTTCAAAAACTTAAATCAAAATATGCAATCATCAGTACAAGATGATTTACCTTCGTTAATATATGAATAAGATCCAATAATATAAGTTAACAGAGTTAATTTTACCTCTTAAATAGTTACTTTTATAAGGTCGTAAATAAATTTCATGTAGCCATACATATAAAGGTATAAAGACGGTTAACTAGCAATTAATAATAATGTTGTATATAAATAACAAAATTCATTCATAATATAAGGGAAATCTATCCCAAATAGCATGGGATTCAAGTATTATTTTTATGAAAACTAGTAACATATGTTTAACAATATTTACTTCATTCATTGATTTTAAAAATAATAAAATATTATCTATCAATAATTATTATTAACTTTGGTGGTGTGTGTGTGTCCATACATACATATATATATATATATATTGTCTGTATTAGTTAGCAATTTGGAACTTACTATTTCTTGAACAACACATTATTGTTATGCTCTAGATTCTAGATTTTAATCTTTCTGATTTAGCCACAGCGCAAAACCAACAGCCAGTAGCCACAACCTCCATTTCTGAGAAGGAGACCATCGTCGCAATATCATTTTCGAGAAGGAGACCACCAAAACAGTCCCACTACTTTGACTCCGACGCTAGCGTGGTGTAGATATATCGGCAACTGGTAAGTGTACGCCTATCTCTCTCCCCATTTCTCTCTTTTCCATTTTCTTTCTCCCATCTCTTTTTTTTTCTTTTTTCTGCTATCGCCGGCGGGATAGGGTTTTTATCAGCTCGACCAATAGGCGGTGGTCGATCGAATTTGATTTTGACAAGTCCTAGGTGATGCTCTAGTAGCATTATTTCAGCGACCATGTATAGGGAAGCGACGCAACAGTAGGGTAAAAGCAATGGCAGCAAATTCTGGTGTCCAATTTCTTCTCCAATTTGCCGAAATTCAACAAAACAATCAAGAAAACTTCCATCACTGTGTCTTGTTCAAGTATTAGTTGCCCTCGTTTCATTCTTCTCTAGTTTATTTGGTGTACGCTTTGTATCTCTTTGTCTATCTTGATATCCTGTCTACTTTTCTTGACTTGTTCCTATGGGATTACTGATTTTGATTTCTCCATAACTTTGGAGGTGTTCTTTATTAGTGCATGTTTTTTCTTAAGAGTAGCAACCTTATTTGCTGGTTTTTATTGGGTTATTTAGCTATTTGTAGTCATACCCTTTTGCTTCTCATGTTTTTATCTCATGTGTTCTTTACTTTCTTCTTGTGAATCCTTTTGAGTAGTGGTTGGGGTAATATATGACGAACTAGAGTCATGTCATAGGTTGCAGTCGGGGTGGGGATTGGGTCTAGGTGTAAGTTTGGGGTTGGGGGCGAGAAGGAGTAGGGCTAGGTGGGATAAGGGTGCTTTTAGGTTGAGAGTTGGGTCCTGGAACATAGAGACGCTTCAAGGTAAGTCTATAAAGTTGGTGAAGATTCTTAAAAAGATGAGGGTTAGCATGGCATGTGTCCAGGAAACTAAATGCATAGGGACTAAGGTGAGAAATATAGGATATATATAAGTTGTGGTACTTAGATAGAGTTAGACATAGAATAGGATAGGTATTTTAGTAGATATGGATCTTAGAAAGAAGGTGGTAGAGGTTACGAGAGTTAGTGATAGGTTGATATCTATTAAGTGGGTCATTGAAGGGTCTTCAGTGAACATTATTAGTTCCTATGCTCTGCAAGTAGGTTTGGACAAAGAGAAGAAGAAGAGTTTTGAAAGGTTTTGGATGAGGTGGTGCAGGGCATCCCAAGCACTGAGAAGCTCTTCGTAGGAGGAGATTTCAATAGGCATATAGGGTCTTTGTCGAGAGGGCATGATGATGTGCATGGCGGTTTCAGTTTTGGCCAAATGAATGAAGGTGGAGCCTCTCTTTTAGACTTTTCTAGGGTTTTTGGGTTGTAGATACCGAATTCAAGCTTTCTAAAGAAAGAGAAGCACCTTATTACTTTTTGCAGTTCAGTGAACAAGACTCGAATTAACTTTTTTCTCCTTAGGAAGGAGGGTAGAGCGCTACATAAAGACAGTAAAGTCATACCTAGCAAGAGTCTTTCGACTCAACATAGGTTGTTGGTGATGGACCTAGTAATCAAAAAGGGCAGAAAGAAGAGGATTGTGGAGGCTTAGTCTAGGATTAAGTGGGGTAGCTTAACATTGGCTAGTGCTTTGGAGATGAGGAAGAAGTTAAAGAGGAGGGGGGCTTAGGAGAGTAGAGAAGATATAGATAGTATGTTGGAGATGACTGTTAGTTGCATTAGGGAGACTGCTAGAGAGTTGTTGGGTGTCTTAAGAGGTCATTCTAGTAAGCATTAAGGAGATTAGTAGTGGAACAAAGAGGTTAAGAGGAATGCGGCTTATGCTAAGTTAGTTAAGAGCAAGGATGAAGAGGACAGACAGAGGAATAAGGAGGAGTATCAGGTAGCTAGACTAGAGGCTAAGCTGGCGGTTACAGCAGCTAAGACTGCAGCTTTTGAGAGAGTGTATACGACTTTAGAGAAAAAAGGTAAGGATAAGAAGTTATATAGGCTTGCTAAGTCCAAGGAGCAGAGGTCTCGTGATCTGGACCAAGTGAGGTACATCAAAGGAGATAATGAGACAGTGTTTGTTAAGGATACTCTTATAAGAAAGAGGTGGCAGTCCTATTTTCATAAACTCTTAAACAACGAGGGGGATAAAGGTTTTATGTTGGGGGATTTGGAGAAGTCTGAGGAATGTTGCGATTATGATCATTATAGGCATATTGAGGTTGGGTAGGTCAAGGGGGCTATTCTTAGGATGCGTCGGGGTAGGGCCACAGGGCCAGACGAGATCCTAGTAGATTTTTGGAGGAGCACTGGCGGGGCAGGTTTAGAGTAGTTGACAAGTTTATTTAACATCATTTTTAGGGTGGCGAAGATGCCTGAAGTATAGAGGTGGAATATGATGATTCCTTTATATAAGAACAAGAGAGACATCTAGAGTTGAATAACTATAGAGGTATTAAGGTGTTAAGTCATACTATGAAGGTGTGGGAGAAGAATTATGACTATCTCTGAGAATCAGTTCGGTTTCATGCCAAGTAGCTCAACTACTGAGGCCATTCACCTTGTGAGGAGATTAGTGGAGAAATTTTGAAAAAGGAAGGACTTGCATATGGTATTTATTAATCTTGAGATGGCATATGACAGAGTGCCCAGAGAGATTCTGTAGAGGTTCTTAGAGGCTAGAAGGGTGTCTGTGGAATACTTTAGGTCGATTCAGGACATGTATGATGAATCGAAGACTTATCTGAGGATGATAGGTGGATATTCGAAGCACTTTCAAATTTTGATAGGTTTGCATCAGAGATTGACTCATAGTGGTCAATTTATTAATTTTGGAGGGGAATGTATGGTAAGAGGTAGGCATTACAGTAGCATAAATGGTGGCGGGAGACATATTTTGGGTTATCGGAGGATTTTGAGTGGTGTGAGCAAAGTTTTGGTATATGGGGACTAAATTCTGGGGAACATTGGCATTGGGACAAAAATTAGGGTGGATATTTTGGGAAGTGAAGGCATTTGTAGAGGTATTTTGGTAGTTTGGAGTGAAGTTTTGAGGATGGTAAGCATTCAAATCATTTTCTCGGTTGGTATTGCAAATAGGAGAGGTAAGGGTTTGGCACGATGCATTAACTAGGTTAGTGGGAGGTCTAGGAATAAAAGTGGAGGGTATGTCATTTTGTTGGTTTCCATTGGTAGGAGAGCTAAAAAGAGGGAATCGGAGTGGAAGTGCATGGGTATCCAAGACTGGCATATTAGCGACGATGGCCAGATTAGCCATATCTTTTGCTTGTTGTAGTTCTTTTTAAAGATCCTTTATTCTCTTAGTTAGTTTAGCAATCATCTCTCCTTGTGTCACTATCATACCGTCCTTAATAGTAATTTCAGTCAAAAAATTATCATCACTAGTACCAGTCATTCTGTAATACTTGTGCTTATTCCTAGCTAGAAATCATCTCAAAGATTCTAGTATTTGATTTGAAATACAAATCTATTTTTGTACCCATGGTATTTTTTATATTTCTACTTTCTATCACATGGGAAATTGAGTTAGCTTTCTAACGATACCAATTTTGTCCAAATCTGACACTAGACGAGGAAGTTATGGATGTTTTACTTGGAACTGACCGAAATGCCCATGTGCGACATCCAAGTTGACGGACCTCCAAACAAGTGACAGACCGCCACTTTTACCATCACAGCCAAGGAAGTAGGGGCATGTTCTAGATAAGGATTGACAGACGAGTTGATAGACCATACGATTTTTGACGGACCGTCATCCAGGCCGTCAACTCTTATCCAGTGAACCCCATTTTTGGTCCACGTATGACAGTCGAAAGGATAGAACATCAAGTTCCTGACGGACCTTCATTTGCGTTGTCACACGCCACATTTATTTTACTTCCAGGCCATTTTAACAGGGGTATTTTGGTCACTTACTACTAGCCTATATATACCCAGGTGAGTTCGAATTCAGTCATTTTTACTCATTATTATTTCACAAATAAAAACTAGGGTTTCTTTCTAAATTTAATCTCTAAGAACAAGACCCAATCTTCATCAAAAATCAAAGGATTTCAAATCCTTCAAGTTTAAAAACATCAAGAACATTGAGTCAGGTATGTGTAGTGTTCATCTATGGATCCATTTTGTTTATAGAGCTCAAGAACCATGTTTTAAATATTATTTTGTGATTGTCTTATCATGATGAAGGGGAGCCTTGGAGTAACTGGTAAAGTTGCTGCCATGCGACCAGGAGGTGATGGGTTCAAGCCTTGGAAATAGCCTCTGGCAAAAATGTAAGGTAAGGCTGCATATGATACACACTTATGGTGGGGCCCTTCCTTGAACACCGCACATAGCAGTAGCTTTAGTGCACCGAGATGCCCTTTTTTTTTTGTCTTGTCATGATATGAGTATGTACATAATGATGATTGTTGTTTAAGTTTCAAGATGATATCTAAAGTTGATTTCGTGAAGTATATGTGTTTGTTAGTTGAAACTCATGATCCTTATGTGGCTTAATATGGTGAAATTCATGAACACACTTAAGCTAAAAGAATGCATGCAAAGTGTTTGATAATATTCCTAGATGATAGAATTCATGTCCCATGATTTAATAGTGCTTAAATGACAAGTCCATGCTCTATGCTTTACGATTTCCCATAAATTCCATGTGAGTGATATGCATTGTTGTTGTGATATGGTTTGACCATGCTAGTAAAGTAATGCAAGTATATACATGTTGTATGAATTTCCCTTCCATGTATAAGATGTTGAGAACTATGCTTAGTGTGAAATCCCCTACTCATGATATGGTAAATTGTGGACTCTACTCTTACAATCTAGTCAGTCATGTGTGTCAGTTTCCTTTCATTGAGTCCTGGGGGTACTTGTACCCAAAAAATATAGTTGTGTACCTAGAGCCATGTCATATTATCATGCTAATCTCAGTAAAGACATGATCTATAGAACTCAGTCGGGCATGTGACTCAGGAAACCTCAGAAATCTCATGATCTCAGTTAATTCTCAAATAGTAGCACTAATCCGTCAGTCAATGAAAATCAGTTACTCAGTCTATGTAACATCATTGAATCACGCTCAGTCTCTTTAGATAGGAGTAGAAGTTAGCATCGAGTGAACCCAAGGATGGGAACTCACCTGTCAGTTTAGGGTGTGATTCTTAGTAATCATCCTTGTGTTCCAGAACTACGTAGCCACCATAGGTTGAGACATCTTAACCTGCCAGATTAGGGTTGATGAGGTGGCATAATCTGTCAGTTTAGGGTGCCTACCATTCTCATTTTGAGTACCTTCCAGCTAAGGGTCACTCACAGCTGTCCTTACCAGTGGCTCGGTATTGACACCCTTCCAGTCGGGGCAGAGATTGGACCCCAACTTAGCTATATATGTTATTGGGGTATGTCGATCAAACAACTATCTTCCACAACTTTAGTCCCAGTATCAGTAAAAGAACTCAGATAGTTCTTCAGATTTTAGTATATCAGGACTGTCAGATACAGTCAATTCAGTTACAGAATAGAACACAGATAGTTCTATTAGATTTAGGACTATTAGACAGAGTCATCTAGGTCATCAGAATTTTAGTATTTTTCATGCTAGACATTAGTAAATCATGTATTAGTGCCCATATCTAGATATCATGTAATCACAATCACAGTTACTATGTATGCATGTTTGAACTCTTACGTTCATATCAGTCAGTCAGTTAGCATCGTTCATGCATGTAAAACCCTTTTACATTTAGCCTACCTCACTCGTATACTCAGTACTCTCAGTTGTACTGAAGCATTTACGCTATGGTGCTTTCATTCACGTTACACCATAGGTTCATAGATACGAGTTGTAGATCAACAGTAGCAGTAGTATTCCAGCCGTAGAGTTGCAGTGAGTCCTCATCCATTCAAGGATGATATTATTTATTTCATTTATTATTTCAGTTCAGTTTTGCTAGATGGAGTTTATTTGGAAACATGTTCTTTCAACTCCTTATTCAGACAATATTTAGAGGCTTTCAGATTTAGCTCATATTTGATTTAGATTTTAGTTGTTTTGGGTACTCGTTATCCCATGTGGATGTTATGATTTGTCAGATATTCTATGCAGTTGAACCTTATGGCCTATTGTTCATGTTTTCCGTATTATTATGTCATATATTGTAGTATACAGGTACAGATATCAGTCATGGGTTAGTTTGTAGTCCTTTGGGTTCATAAGCCCCGTGTAGCACTCCGGTTCAGAAAATCTTGGTGTTACAAACTTGGTATCAGAGCCTAAGGTTCAATAGAGTCCTAGGAATTTTGAAAGCCGCATCTAGTAGAGTCTTGTGCATGAGTGTGTTGCGTGCCATATTTATGTGCAAGAGGCTATAAGATATTTTAGGAATAGTTTCTTTCTTTCGGTATTCATATCATGCTAGTGAGCATAATCTCAAGTTAAACTCTCAGTCTAGTTCATTCTTCTCTTATTTTAGAATATGCCTTCAAAGAGAAGAAACCAGCCAGCTTCTCAGCCCGAAGATCCTTTGGGTGAAAATATTTCTCATGCAGAGTTTAGGGCCATATTCACCACACTTGCTCAATTTGTGGCCACCCAAAATGAACGGCCATTAGTTATTCTGACCAATCCAATGGCCAACTCAGCCGCCGCTAGGATCAGGACTTCACCCGAATGAACCCTCCATCTTTCTTTTGGTCTAAGTCTGATGAAGACCCTCAAGAATTCATTGACCAAGTCTATAAGGTCATAGACATCATGGGACTTACTTCTTGTCAGAGTGTCGAGTTTGTCGCATACCAGTTACAGGATGTTGCTCACACTTGATACAAACAGTAAAAGTCTGAGAGGTTAGAGGATGCAGGTCCTATAGAGTGGGAGGAATTTTTCACGACTTTATTTGATAGATTCTTTCCCTAAGAGCTGAGGGATGCAAAAGTTCTAGAGTTTATCAACCTCAGGAAGGGAAATATGACGGTTAAGGAGTATTCTCTTAGATTTACTCAGCTAGCCAGATATACCCCTCATAAGGTTGCAGACAACAGGGCTAAGATAAGCAAGTTCGTGTTAGGGGTGAATGATAGCGTGGTAAATAAGTGTAGGTCTGTGATGCTAAATAGTGATATGACTTTAGCCAAGCTCATGGATTATGCTCAAAAAATAGAGGAGTAGAATATTAGGACTAGGGAGAGGTAGAATAAGAGAGCAAGGTCAGGCAGTTTCAGTTTTACTCAACCAAAATCAGAAGGAGGAAACCGTTCGCAGTTTTATCCTAAGCCATCAATTACAGCTCCTTCCTCCGCCAGTGCCCCTATGCTAAAATTCAAAGACAGCAACAGAGATCGAGCATCAGGCTCTAAGTCTTAGGGAAATGTCAGCAGTGCCCAAACTAATCCCCTATGTCAGACTTATGGTAAGAACCACAAGGGTACCTGTAGAGATGGTAGCGATGTTTGATTCACTTGAGGCAAGCAAAGCCACAGGATTAGATATTATTCGGAGTCAGGTCTACAAGGTCAGTAGAATCACTTCAAAGCCCAGTCCGATCACCTAAATCAGTAAGGTGCCACTTCCAGTGATATTAATGGGCAACGCCCAAATAGACTCTATGCTCTTCAGAACCGACAGGATCAGGAAAATTCTCTTGATGTCGTTACTGGTATCTTATAGATTTTCCATGTTCATGTTTACCCTTTACTAGATCCAGGTGCATCCTTGTCTTTTGTTACTCCTTATATAGCGAGCGATTTTAGAATCAGTCCCAAAATTTTAGCAGATCCCTTTTCAGTCTCTACCATAGTAGGTAAAACCATTATAGCTCGGTGGGTATACAGGCACTACCCGGTTTGATATTTTATAAAGCCACATCAGCAGATTTAGTCGAGTTAGAAATGACTGATTTTGATCTCGCTTTATTCCTGCTATGACGCAGTCGACTGCAATACCAGGGTAGTTCAGTTTCAGTTCCCGAATGAGCCCATCCTAGAGTGGAAAGGTAGTACTTCATCTTTCAGGAGTCAGCTTGTTTCCTCCCTTCGGCAAGGAAAATAATTTCTAAGAGGTGTGTGTATCATTTTAAGCATATTAAAGATTACAGTTTTGAATCTTCGAGACTTGAATCAATCCCAGTTGTAAATGAGTATTCACGTGTTTCCTAAAGATCTTCCAGGCATTCCTCCCGAAAGAGAAATAGACTTCGACATTGATCTTCTTCCAGAAACTTAACCTATTTCTATTCTGCCATATAGAATGGCACCAGTAGAACTCAAATAACTGAAAGATTAGTTGAAGGATCTCTTAGATAAGGGATTCATCAGGCCCAGTGTATCCCCATAGGGTGCACCAGTCTTATTCGTGCATAAGAAAGACGGTTCTCTTAGGATGTGTATTGATTACCGTCAGCTCAACAAAGTTATGGTCAAGAACAAGTATCCTCTTCCCAGAATAGATGATTTTTTTGACCAACTTCAGGATGCCAGTTATTTCTCCAAAATAAACCTCAGATCAGGCTACCATCATCTCAGAGTTAGAGAATGTAACATCACAAAGATAGTTTTCCGTACTCGGTAGGGTCACTTTGAGTTTCTAGTTATGTCCTTTGGTCTTACCAATGCCCCAGTCGCTTTCATAGACTTGATGAATCATGTGTTCAAGCAGTACTTGGACATGTTCATCATAGTCTTCATAGATGATTTCCTGGTCTATTCCCGCACAGAGCGTGATCATTCAAACTATCTCAGGATTGTTCTTCAGACTCTCAGAGATCACCAGCTATTTTCCAAATTCAGTAAGTGCAATTTTTGGATAAGATCAATAGCATTCCTTGGCCATATTATTTACGGTGATGGTATTAGAGTAGATTCTCAAAAGACCGAAGCGGTAAGAAACTGGCCTCGCCCCGTCTCTCCATCAAATATCAGGAGTTTCTTGGGATTGGCTGGATATTACAGATGGTTTGTCAAGGTATTTTCTTCTATTGAATTCCCCATGTCCAGATTGACTCAGAAGAAGGTCAAGATTCAGTGGTCAGATCCTTGTGAGAAGAGTTTTTAAGAGTTGAAGACTCAACTCACCTCAGCTCCAGTTCTAGTTCTTCCAGATGGTTTAGATATGTTTGTGGTATATTATGATGCGTCCAGAGTGGGTTTAGGTTTTGTCCTCATATAGTATGGTAAGGTCATAGCCTACACCTCCAGATAGTTAAAGCCCTATGATAAGAATTATCCTACTCATGATATTGAGTTAGAAGCCGTAGTATTTTCCATAAAGATTTGGAGGCATTATCTATACGAAGTTCATGTAGATGTCTTCACGGATCATAAGAGTCTCTAGTATGTCTTTACTCAAAAAGATCTTAATCTTCATCAGAGAAGGTGGTTAGATCTTTTGAAATATTATGACATGAGTGTCCTTCACCATTCGGGCAAGGCCAACGTTGTGGCCGACACTCTCAGTAGACTCTTCATAGGTAGTGTTTCTTACGTCGAGGACAACAACAAGAAGATAGCTCAAGAAATCCATAGCTCTCCAAACTAGGTGTGCGCTTAGTCGATTCTTCGAAGGGTGGTGTATATGTTCAGAGTAGTTTAGAGTCATCTCTAGTTTCCGAGGTGAAAGAAAAGCAAGACAGGGATCCTAGCCTTGTCAAGCTAAAAGAGTCAATTCATAATCAGAGAGTAGAGGTTTTCTCCCAAGGGGGAGATGGGGTTCTTCGTTGTCAGGTTCGTCTGTGCATTCTAGGTGTAGATGAATTAAAGTAGTGGATTCTTGTAAAAGTGCACGGTGCATGATAATCTATTCATCCAGGGGCCACTAAGATGTACCGCGACCTGCAAGAAATCGATTGGTGGAGTGGGATGAAGAGAGATATTGTAGAGTTTATGGATAAGTGTGCTACATGTCAGCAAGTTAAGATAGAGCATTAGAAGCCTAGTGGACCCATGCAGGAGTTCACCATTCCTACTTGGAAGTAGGAATAAGTGAACATGGACTTCATGATGGGTTTTCCTAGAACTCGTCATCATTACAATTCAATTTGGGTTATTATTGACAGGATGGCCAAGTCAGCTCATTTTCTTCCAGTTCATACCTCTTATTCAGCCGAGGATTATGCCAAACTCTATATCAGGGAGTTGGTCAGATTACACGGGGTTCCATTATCTATTATTTCATACAGAGGTACCCAGGTCACCTCTCAATTTTGGAAAGCATTCCAAAAGGGTCTTGGTACCTAAGTCCATCTCAGTATAGCCTTTTATCCTTAGACAGATGGTCAAGCAGAAAGGACCATTCAGACTCTTGAAGATATGCTAAGGGCGTGTGCAATTGATTTCAAGGGAAGTTGGGATGACCATTTTCCTTTGATTGAATTTGCATACAATAATAACTATCATTCCAGTATTAAAATGGCTCCATTCGAAGCTCTCTATGGCAAAAGGTATAGATCTCAAATTGATTGGTTTAAAGTTAGTGAGGCCTCAGTCATAGGTCTTGACTTAGTTTTCGATGCCTTAGAGAAAGTTCAGTTGATCAGAGAAAGACTCTGGGATGCTCAAAGCCGACAGAAGTATTATGCTAAAGTTTGTAGAAAGGATCTCGGGCTTGAGGTCGATGATTATGTCTATCTCAAGATCTCTCCCATGAAGTGAGTGAAGAGGCTCGACAAGAAAGGGAAACTCAATCCTTGCTATATCGGTTCCTTTAAGATTCTCAGTCGTTTAGGCAAGGTAGGTTATGAGCTTGAATTGCCTTTAGATTTATCCTCAGTTCATCCGGTCTTCCATGTATCCTTGCTCAAGAAGTGCGTAGGTGACCTAGCAATTGTATTCCCTATTCAGAGCGTTTATGTTTAGAACAGTCTTTCTTATAATGAGATTCCAGTCAAAATCTTAGACTATCAGACTCGTCAATTAAGGAATAAAGAGGTCCCTCTAGTTAAGGTTATTTCACGAAATCAGTCTGTGGCGTACCAAGTATCCTTACCTCTTCTCCGCCGATTCAGATCAAGCTCAAGGTAATAGTTTGCCTTAAGCTTATTCAGTTTCATATTCATGTTCCCATTATAAATGTGGTATCTACTACCATTTCATACTCTGTCATTCATTCATGTATTAGTTCAGTCATAAAATCATGCATTAGCTATGCATTCTCGTCTTGAGAAACTCAGTTTATCAAAACACTCAGTCACACATTCATGTACTAGTTAGCCATGCATCAGATGTGCATGAGCTCAGTATATTTAGCATATCAGTCATGAATTCATGTCTTAGTCACTCATGTTCATTTATTATTTTCCCTCTTAGTCAGTTTAATTCGAGGACGAATGATATCAAGGGAGAGATATTGTAATACCCGTGCTTATTCCTAACTAGAAATCATCTCAAGGATACTAGCACTTGCTTTGAAATATAAATCTATTTTTTACCTGTGGTATTTTTAAGATCTCTACATTTTATCACGTGGGAAATTATGTTATCTTTCTAATGATACCAATTTTGTCCAAATCCGACACCAGACAAGGAAGTTATGGATGTTTTATTTAGGACTGACCGAAACGCCCAGGTGCAACATCCAAGTTCATGAACCGCCAAACAAGTGACGGACCGCCACTTTGACCATCATAGCCAAGGTAGTAGGGCCACGTTCTAGATAAGGATTGACGAATGAGTTGACGGACCATCAAATTTTTTACGGACCATCATCCAGGCCGTCAACTCTTATCTAGTGAACCCCATTTCTGGTCCACATATGACAATCAAAATTACGGACCATTAAGTTCCTAACGGATCGTCAGTCGGGTCATCACGCGCCACGTTCAGTTTACTTCCAGGCCATTTTAATAGGGGTATTTTGGTCACTTACCACTTGCCTATATATACCCAGATGAGTCCAAATTTAGCCATTTTTGCCCATTATTATTTCACAAACAAAAACTAGGGTTTCTCTCTAAATGTAATCTCCAAGAACAAGACCTAATCTTCTTCAAAAATCAAAGGATTTCAAATCCTTCAAGTTCAAAAACATCAAGAACCTTGATTCAGGTATGCGTAGTGTTCATCTATGGATCCATTTCATTCATAGAGCTCAAGAACCATGTTTTAAATATTATTTTGTGATTGTCTTGTTGTGATATGAGCATGTACATGTTGATGATTGTTGTTTAAGTTTCAAGATGATATCTAAAGGTGATTTCATGAAGTATATGTGTTTGTTAGTTGAAACCCATGATCCTTATATGGCTTAATATGGTGAAATTCATGAACACACTTAAGCTAAAAGAATGCATGCAAAGTGTTTGATAATATTCCTAGATGATAGAATTCATGTCCCATGATTTAATAGTGCTTAAATGACGAGTCCATGCTCTATGCTTTACGATTTTCCATGAATTTCATGTGAGTGATATGCGTTGTTGTTGTGATATGGATTAACCATGATATTGAAGCTATGCAAGTATATACATGTTGTATGAATTTCCCTTTCATTTATAAGATATTGAGAACTATGCTTAGTGTAAAATCCCCTACTTATGATATGGTAAATTGTGGACTCTACTCTTACGATCAAGTCAGTCATGTGTGTCAATTTCCTTTCATTGAGTCTTGGGGCTACTTGTACCCAAAAAATATAGTTATGTATCTAGAGCCATGTCATGTTATCACGATAATCTCAGTCAAGCCATGATCTATAGAACTCAGTCGGGCATCTGACTTAGGAAACCTTAGAAATCTCATGATCTCAGTTAATTCTCAAATAGAAGCACTAACCCGTTAGTCAATGGAAGTCAGTTACTCAGTTCATGTACCGTCAGTTAAATCACGTCCAATCTCTTCATATGGGAGTAGAATTTAGCACCGAGTGAACCCAAGGATGGGAACTCACCTATCAGTTTAGGGTGTGATTCTTAGTAATTATCCTTGTGTTCCAAAACTATGTAGCCAGCATAGGTTGAGACATCTTAACCTGTCAGATTAGGATTGATGAGGTGTCTTAATCCGTTAATTTAGGGTTCCCACCATTCTCATTTTGAGTACCTGTCAGCTAAGGGTCACTCATAGTTATCCTTAATAGTGACGTGATATTAACACCCTTCCAGTCGGGGCAGAGATTGGACCCCAACTTAGATATATACGTTATTGGGGAATATCAGTCAAACAACTACCTTCCATAGTTTTAGTCCCAATCTCAATAAAAGAACTCAGATAGTTCTTTAGATTTCAGTATATCAGGACTGTCAGATATAGTCAATTCAGTTACAAAATGGAACACAGATAGTTCCATTAGATTTAGGACTGTTAGACACAATCATCTATGTTATCAGAATTTCAGTATTTGCCATGCTAGATATTAGTAGATCATGTATTAGTGTCCAGATCTAGATATCACGTAATCACGATCTCAGTTACTACGTATACATGTTTGCACTCTTACGTTCATATCAGTCATTCAGTTAGCATCATTCATGCATGTAAAGCCTTTTTGTATTTAGCCTACCTCAATCGTATACTCAGTACTCCCAGTTGTACTGACGTATTTGTGCTATGGTGCTTTCTTTCACGTTGCACCATAGGTTCACAGATACGAGCTCCAAATTAGCAGTAGCAGTAGCATTCCAGTCGCAGAGTTGCAGTGAGTCCTCATCCATTCGGGATGATATTATTTATTTTATTTATTAGTTCAGTTCAGTTTTGCTAGACGAAGTTAATTGGAGACATGTTTCTTCAACTCCTTATTCAGACAGTATTTAGAGGCTTTCAGATTTAGCTCAGATTTGATTCAGATTTTAGTTGTTTTGGGTATTCGTTATCCTATATGGATGTTATGATTTGTCAAATATTTTATGCAGTTGAACCTTATAGCCTATTGTTCATGTTTTCTGCATTATTACATCATATATTGCAGTATATAGGTATAGATATCAGTCATGGGTTAGCTTGTGGTCTTTCGGGGTCATAAGCACCGTGTAGCACTTTGGTTTAGAAAATTGGGGCGTTACACATTCTTTCCTCTTCAGCCAAGCGATGGTCAAGGGAGGAATTTTTATTTACCTTAGATCTAGTGAAATATTGATGTTCAGTCAGTTTTGTCAACACAGATCAATTTCTACTTACTTGATTACCTGGTAAATTAACTCCAAAGGTAAATATGTTAGATTCGGTTAGTGATAAATAATACAAGATATCTGACATAAATTAAACACATAAAGTTTCTTTCATCGCTGGTAAATTGATCCACGGGTAGATATTGACTCAAAATAAATTAACAAGCAGGACTTTGTCCATTGATTTTTTGATAAATGGGTCTTGGCAAGATTTTTGCCAAGTATTTTGATTTTAGACTCACATGACTTTCTTTGACAAAATGAGATATAGCGAGTTTAAAGGATGGAGCTCGGGCAAAAAGGCTGCCGACATATCTCACAAAAGAGAAATCAGGCCATATGTAGATCAAATAGGAAGGATTAAACTTCATTTCATTGAAATTTCATTAGAGTTCATTACATCAGGAAAACACAAAAGGAAAATAACAACAGAAAAGATAATACTAATGACTAGGTCTTAGATAGATGCGGGCATTTCTACTTCATTCTGTTTCTTTCATATCTTAATCTTCTATGAGTGGTACAGTGGAAATTCTAGCTTGATCTATCCTGTATCTACCAAGCTCTCCAAATCCATCTTAAAAGCATGGCAAGTCTCCAAGTTGTGCCTTTCGATCCCTCCATGATAATGACAAACCTCTCTGAATTTCTTCTAAGCCTTAGACACCATATTAGGGTTCCTTTCCACTGGTTCCAAAATTTTGGTATGGATGATCTTTGATTAGATTTTATGGTAGGTACTTTCAAACCTCGTGAAGTCATATTTGTAAATTTGTACGTCGTTGATGATGGGCATTCGAGGATTAACCCGATCGCATCAGAGAATGGTTTGTGGTCCCCATAAATTATTCATTTGCCCATGCGGATCATATTGAAAATCCTGGACTTTAAAGTAGGACACTCATTAGTGGTATGGCCACATTAATTTGGATGATAATGACATCTTTTATGAGCATTTTCGAGAAAGCAGCTAAGTCCTTCTATTTGATCAGGGTGGAGGACTCTCATATCTCTTCGGATCTGATAGACTATTGAGCATTTCACGATATGGGGGCATCGAGAATGTCCTTTAAAGTGAGATTTGAGGGTGATCTTTTCACTTTCCGCCCTGATCCTAGTTGGCTAGACGGCATCCCCTTTAATCTTGGCCCAGTGGTCCTCTTTTAAGTTTAAAGGCGGAGCTTGCTCAAACTTCTTCTTTTCCTGTGCGATCAACTACTTGACTTTAGCAATTTCTTTGTTTTCCTGGTCGGCCCTCCTAATCATTCTCTTGACCTCTTCTTTTTGTATTTCTTCTACTTGGTCTAACTCCACTATCCGTCTTTTTAGTTGTGTGGTCCTCGAATCCATGAAATTTTCCTAAAAGAATAAGAATACATTTAAAAAAAATAAATAACGAAAATGGTTGAGGACTTTCTTAGAAACTTGGGGACTTGGATTGTTTTGGACGAACTTTCGATAGTAGGCATATATTTTGTTTCTTTTCCTAAAGGGTTTTCTAAGGATTTGAGGAGTAGATCAATTTACCTTTAATTTAACAACACACATAAGCACATAAAATAGTTACATCACATAAGATAGTTATATCATACACAACAAATAATACACCTGTCTTAGTTGGGTTACCTTTTTGAGCCAAGGGTTGTCCTAGCATCAAGTAATTACAATTATGATAAATTGACTCAAGCCATTAATTTGAGATAAAATTCAATTTTGGAAATAAAAGTGCCAAGTTTCATTGAAATATTAATTGAGTACAACAATAAGGAATAAATCAAAATACATGAAAAAGGATAATCCTAAAACTTAGCCTAGACCCTATTTCTGATCATGTTGGTAGAGGACGTGAAGATGATGCCCCAATATTGTTGGGCCTGGCTCCTGCATTTTCCAAATACTGTATTATGTTGGATATTTGAGCCCACATTTCAGGTGTGACCACTGTGGTTCCAAGACGAAAATGCCTTATCCAAATAGTCATCCCAACATCCTCAAAACCTTATTGCCCTTCCGGACTGGGTCTTATATCACCACGATATTCTCGAACCCATACCTGGTATTCTGTCACATATTCTGTTGGTCTGCGTCTCACATCTACTGTAAGAATATTACTCCATTTATTCAGAATTTGACTGGCCCTGGAAACTTTGAAGTCTAGTCTAAAAAGGACTTTTGAAACTCGCATATTTGTTGGAGAGGGATGATCTGTGTCTAACCAAACTGTCAGAGTACACGCACCGAGGCATATGGTTGTAGACCTCTTAACTCGATAAACTCAATATAATAAAGCCCTCTGCACCGTATGTAAGCCATAGAACATGATAGTAGTGGGTATCTCCACTGGATATGGTCACTGGTTCGAGAGGCTAAGAATTCAAACCAATCATTGGTGTCAATCGGGGAAATAAACCTCATTATTTTATCATCATAAGTATCGATCTTATGTGAAGCTCTAAACATTAAGTCAGTTATATTGTCATGCTTGTAGAAATACTCTTTTCCCCATATCTGCATAAAGAGATTGCAACCTTCAAAGAACCGCATTTCACTTCTTTTACACTTTCCGAGTGCGCAAAATATTTCCACCAAGATCATAGGAACCAAGGTGATTTCTGCTCCATCAACTCCTTTAAAAACTGCTCGAGCCACAGAACATATGCAAGTATTGATCCTTCCATATTCTTGTGAAAATACCAAAGTCCCTAGCAAGGCAACGACAAATGCAATCAGACGTCTAACCCGCCAATAGGAAGAAGTGAAAGCTAAATCCTTCTTGAATAACTTATAACTATCTTGAGGACTGTACCTCTCGTACAAATAACCCAAAGAAACCCAATTATTTTCGAAGCAATGAAGTTCATCAGTATTCTTTAACCCCAAGTAGAGAAGAAATTTCTTCCCTGACTGACTGTGCAGGATGATCTGACCTATCCCTTGATACTTCAAATTAGTGAAGTAATATATCTCCTTTAGTGTGGGGGTGAATTCAAAGTCTTTGAATGCAAATACAAATTGATTTGGGTCCCAGAATGGAACCAATGCTCTAACCATATGCTTGTCGGGAGAGATCTTGGAGAGTGTAGGGAGGAACCCCAATTTCCTGGTGATCGTTGATTTTTTGGTTGAGTCAAAAAATTTTCACCATATTCTCAACTTGTGTGTTCGACCATTCTAATCTTGGACACTTGAGGAACTAAATCCATCCTACAAGTAAATACAATAAAATATGTAAATGTTTCCAAACTCGCGGTATCACAATTAAGGCTTGGATCCATTTATCATTATCACATGCACATAATATGAGTGGTCGTTGTCGGGTTGTAAACTCATTTGACATAAAGGTATTTCCTAAATTCGTGGAATGACACCTTGGGTCAAACCACCTAAGGCTTATGCATGCATGACCTATATTCGGGAAAGCTTTATCTTAAGTTCTTTTATGATTTTGCTTACTAGACACAAGATTTTTGAGCGGACAACTCGAGTGAGAAGGCTACGCGGTCACACAAAAAAGATCCGTACACACCTCGCATACACCAACTCTCCTAAAATTTGGAATTTGAAAAAAAAATTGTGGGTGCACACAACACACCTCATGTGTACGTGTGATTGTGTTAGTTTTCCCGAATGGAAGAAATATGAACGGAATGACAATTTATATGAAATTTAAACAAATAAACACGTAATAATTAGCCACAACAAATTAGAAAAATTACTTTTGGTTAGAACCTAAATACATCCCCAGCAGAGTCATCATTTCTGTTTTATCCCTTTCGGATTTTGTTTAAAAGAAAATGGTTTTGACCCTTTTTAAATTATTTCAAAAGTAAAAATTTAAGAACATTTCGAAATAATTTTTTTCAAAGAATTTACAGAGTCGTCACTTGATTTTTGTAGAAAAATAACAAGAAAACTTATAGAAATTTCAAAGATTCAAAAACAAAAATAAATCTTTGAAATTAGAGAAACTGAGTAAAGGTTCAATTGACGCCCTAAGAATGTTTTTTAAGACACTTAAGAGCGTTCGTTTAAAAACGATTTACTAAAAAATCATTTTTGACTAACTTAGAAAAAGGGTGACTAATTTTGCAAGAAGATTGCTTTTATAATTTTTTATTTTTTATTTTGCTTTACATGTTTAAAAATTGACATTTATTTATCAAATGAGAAATAGCCTATTTGAATTACAAAAATAATTACGTCATATTCTACTCAATCTAATATTAATTTTGAGGGGGGAAATAATTATGAAATGATTCGCTTGGTTCATGATTAATTCTTTTGTAGAAAAGATTACAAAATTCCTATTCATTATTATTTTTTAAAAGAAATAAAAGTTATGAAATGTTTATATGAAAAAAAAAAAACTATCTAAACTAGATTGCATGTTTGGATTTAAAAGGGAGATAAGTTGATTTTCATGGAAAATGGTAATTATACAATTACTTATTATTATTATTGTCATAAAAATGGTCATTTTCTTGTAAATTATATTTTTTTGAAAGATATTAAGAGAATGTCATGTTAAAAATATTTTATCAATTATTAGAATTTACGAGCAAAAATAATTTTCTTAATTTGAAAGAAGTTATTTAAATCCAAATAGGCTACTAGTCATATGAACAAAACAAATGTCATTCTAAATAAAATATTTAACAATTTCTTTTAAGCTTAGTTTTAAGGAGGGAAATCGAAAGTAACCATTTTAATTCATTCAGATGAGATAAATTAGGTGAAAAAAATCATGAATCGACTTTAATACGTGATAAAATAACATGGTAACGACTTAGAGGATTTATCTGAATTAATTAGTTAAAGTGTTCAAATAAATACAAATAAATAAGAATAGGAAATTAAGGAAGAGTTAGAATTGGGCCCTTTAGGTCCACTTATGGGATGCCCAGATTTTGGGCCTAAATCCCATGAATTGCAGTCCATTATTTCAGTGTATATCAGCTGTATACAGAAGCTATTTTTCTCCACGTTTTTATGTATATACACAGTATATCAGGGCATATCAGCGCGAAAAATTGCTTATTTCCACTCAATTTTTTATTTTACTTGGTGTAATAATGCGCAGCTGCCTATTCCAACATATATCAGCTGTATACAGGTGTATACCAGGCTTGTTTCTTGTCCTTTGGTTCATTTTTTGGGACTTCGGCATGAAGTTTTGACTCGGAGAAGTGGGATTTGGTCAATTAAATGCCAAGGGGGAGAATGGAGTCAATGGACTCGATGAAATCACGTGCATCAAGGAAAACACACCAAATTAGTACAAGTTCAAAATAATTTATCCAAAGTGAAAGAACGAAGAAAAATAGGTATTTCAAACACCAAAGAAGATACCATGAAAATTTAGCCAAAGTGAAATAACTCAAAGCTTACTACAATGTTCAAAATATTTATCCGAAGTTCAAAATAATATATTCCAAAGTGAAAGAACTCAAGCTTATTCCATATAATTCAAACACCAAAGCATATATTATGAGAATTGAAACAAAACTAGGAGAATAGGTATTTCAAACACCAAAGAAGATACTATGAGAATTGAAACAAAACTAAGAGAATAGGTATTTCAAACACCAAAGAAGATACTATGAGAATTGAAACAAAACTAGGAGACCAATGTTAACGACTTAGCATTTACATTCCGTAGATCTTCAAATTTTTCATAGTTTCAACATTATAGTATGACAAACTGTAGAAATGTTAGGTCTGGAGAACTATTTCAAAGGTTATTTGCTTTCTGGAGGTTTCAAGAATGCATGAATAATCTCATTTCAATTTGTAAACATACATATACAATAAAGAATAGAGCAGAAAATAAGAAAACTAGCAACAAAATATTTGTCACAAAAATGCACAATCATCCTTAACCCAACATGTTGATATAGAAAGTATTGCTACAATTTTTACATTACGTCCATAATTACACTATTATAAAATACTCAACATAAGACGTCTAAAGTGAATATTTAGGAAATGGGTTTGTTAAACTATACCAACTTCATCTTATGCCAAAGTAAAATTATACTACATACTTTTCCAATTGAAGATAAAAACGTAGTACTCCCTCGATTTATATTAGAACTTGATTTCTAAAGGATAGATTTCACAATGACATCATATTTTATACAAAGCTAAAACAGTTACATACAACGTACAAATAGTGAACACAAGTCAAAGATGTGATCTTCGAGATTTAATCAATACACACCATTTTATTCACATTGGAGTCTAGATTATCGACACGGCAAGAAAAATACAATAAAATCCTACATTTCTATAACGAACAGTCCCAACAATTACGATTACAATGATGCTAGTAACAAAAACAGAAAGAGAAAGGTGTTTACTTTTTTAGGGGCAGCAAATCGGGAACAACGAGTCGACGACGACTTCACCATCGAAGTTAAAATTCTGACTTGTTGAGCCTTTATTTTTCGGACTTTTGGGTTACGTAAGGTTATAGGTATGCACCTTCAAAACCTTCAATTTTTTCCCCAAAAAAGTTCCTCCAAAAGAATCCCCCCAAATGAAAGCATCCACTCCTATTTATATTGGAAAAATCTCTATTAAAATTCAAAATAAAGTTTGTTTTAGTCAAGGAGTGATTGAGGATTTGACAAAAAGTTGAAAAAATAGAGTGAAAACATATCCCACAAATTCGGATTGACTGTGATACTTCTGATTTGGATGAGATTTTAGAGCAAGAAGAACACCTATCTTTGAACAAAAGTTAAATAACAAAGCTCAAGGTCTGCAAAATTCGAACGTTGGGGAGACAGAGAGGTTCGTTTAGTTGAAGCTGTTGTGCATTATTGTAGCTAGTGTTGTACGTTGTTGCTGTTGTTCGCTGTATCCAATAGCTGTTGATGTCGGTGTATTGCTGTTGTCATTGGATTTTGGATGCCGATAAGGAGAAGATAAAATAAGGGTTGTGGACCGGTCAGCTGGTTTTTAAATTGGGCCTGGTTGTTGGGCCAATTTTAATATGTATTTTTTTTTTGGTATTTATTTGGGTTGGAGCTGTTGGAATTAAAAGGGAATTTTTATGAAAAAATTACACATTATAGGTAAAATAATTTAATAATTACATGATATGGTTAACGTTTTAAAAAATTATAATTCATAGTTAATAATTTTTAATAATTACATGGTACAGTTAAAGTATATATCAAAGGCAAGTAAAGCTTTCTCTCTCATAATTAATTTTTTATTTATCTCTTAGTTGATTGGAGTGTTTAGTAGCAATAGGTCATTCTTTTAATGGACGTTTTTAGCGGCAGTATGTATTCCTTCTAATTCAACAAATCTCAAATTTTATTCTAACATATATCAAAGAATATTTTCCTTTCAGTTTCTTCTTTCAAATTTTATGATATTTTGTCTTTTCCCTACACATTTTCGCTGTATTTTTTCATAGAAAATTTTCTTAATTCAACTAAATTGTTATCAATTGTATATTATGTGTCAATTATCATAGTGTGTATTAAATAACTATATATCTATATATATGCAGAATGTATATTGAGTATGTACAAATACATTTTGCATAGTGTATATACAAATATACAAATTAGTTTTTTTAATTCAATCATTATTTTCTTAATACAACTAAATTGTTATCAGTTGTATATTATGTGTCAATTATATATGCGTATATGTATAAGTTGTATATTAATTATTTATATGATGTAATTGTATAACTCGTATGTGTATAAGTAAATTGTACAAGTCGTGTATGTATAAGCCATATATATCAATTGTATATATCAATTATATAAGTCATATATGTATAAGTTTTTAATTGTATATGTACATCTAATTTCTTTTTTTTTTTTAATTATATATCTTAATGTTTGTATATTATCATAGTGTATATTAAATAACTATATATCCATATACATACATTTGCAGAATGTGTATTGTGTGTGCTTATATATTTTGCATAATGTATATACAAATATACAATTCTTGAAATTATAAAAAATAAAAGATTGAGAAAGAGGGGGAAGCAAGATAGAGAGATGAGAATGGAGGAAGGGAAGAATGATGGGAGAGAGAAGGAGGAGAGAGGCGAGAAAGAGGAAGAGAAAGGGAGGGATTTAAGGTTTATCTATGTTTTATAATTATGCAAACTTTAATAATGCCTTGTAATTATAGACTAAAAGGTATCTGTATCTGAATTTTTGCCGTTATGTCATTGGGGATTAAGCTATTTAAGAGATATCCTAAGTGAAATTAATTGAGTTAAAATATGACCAAAATTAATAGTTCCATTGACCAATTGCATAGCGATTGAGGCCAAATAGACTTCAATTATGGTTGGATTCAATCAAATAGACTGAGTTGAATCAAATTCAAAATAAATTTAATCCCGATTTTCTCGATTAAATAAAATCAAACAACTATTTTCCAATTAAATTATTTTTGAGACTAAATTATGTTTGAATTAAAATTTTAACCATTTGAATTAATTTTCAAGATAACCTTTGATTAAAATTCAATTTTCATAAGAATAATTATTTAACTAACAAAATTGTACTATTTTGTATATACGAATATGAAAAATATATAATTGCTACTTTAAGATGACAAAATTGCTTAGATAAATACTCTAAAAAAAAATTATTTGGATAAAATAAATATTATAATTTTATTTAAAATCTAAGAATCTCTAGAATAAATTCAGTCTAGGAGGGCGAAAATTAGGTGTGAACATGTTGTTGTCTTGGAAAATATTGATACTATGATGATGCTCGGTGAATTCGGAGGAAATATTGATATTGTGATGATGTCAATTCGGAGGAAATATTGATACTATGATGATGCCCGATAAATTCAGAGAAAATATTGATACTATAATAATTCTCGGTGAATCTAGAGAAAATATTGATACTATGATGATGTTCGGCAAATCCAGAGGAAATATTGATACAATGATGATGCCCGGTGAATTCAGAGGAAATATTGATACTATGATGATGCCCGGTGAATCCAGAGAAAATATTGATACTATGATGATGCTCGGCGAATCCGGAGAAAATATTGATACTATGATGATGTCCGGCGAATTTAGAGGAAATATTGATACTATGATGATGCCCGGTGAATCCGGAGGAACTATTGATACTATAATGATGCCCGATAAATCCGGAAGAAATATTGATACTATGATGTTGCCCGGTGAATCCAGAGAAAATATTGATGTTATGATGATAGCCGATAAATTCAGAATAGGTAATGATGATACCCGGTTAATTCAAAAGAGGTAATGATGTTATGATGATACCCGGTGAATCCAGAAGAGGTAATGGTGTTATGATGCCGTGTGGGGCAACTTTATATAAGTGCATATGCATATATGTGAGGTTATGTCATATGTGGCTAACCGTTGATGTACTCGAGACATGATGTCTTTCGTGGTAATTGTTACTCAGTCTTTGTCACTAATTACTAAATAAGGGGTGTGACCGTTGTTGACTCTAACTAGTAACTAGTGATAAGTTAGGCTAAAGATTGGGTTAATTCCACTTGATAGGATAATCATGTGTAAAATTAAGGGCTCGCTTAGTAATCTTCTTGACTTGAATAAATGGTTATGTTATGGAATTTCCCCTAGTAAAGTGGCTTATATGACAACTAGTTGTTTCTAATAAATGGCTATGACTTGTGGGCTAGAAACCTAGTAACCTAGTTGTTGGATCTTACTTGGTTAAAATATGAAAACTAGTCCTTAAGATTATAACATGCCTAATGATATTGGTCCTAGGATTGTATGATGAATAGTTAAGTTGACTTCTAGCATGTGACGCCGTGGTGGCTTAAATGACGACTTATATAATGTGGTTGCTAACCAGATAATGGCCCTAAGATAGGTGAATGAATAATGGTGCTGGTAATGTGTAGCTTTTCCTTATTTAATGATTAGTTAACTATAAGACTCATAAATTAGTGCTTCATAAATTAGGTGATTAGCTAATATAGACTAAACTTGGAGTTCATTAATGAAACAGAGAATTAGTGACTATATAGCTATGTTATCGTGATCTCAATTTCATTGTATATAAATGCGATTTTGATAATGACTATATACCTTAGTAAGAGGCGATGGTGGGAATGTGGACCCACAGTTTTGGGTAAGTAATTATGTAGTTGTGCCTTGATATATTGATGGTGTGATCTTTTGGTGTACTCTCCGGTGGTATGGGACGCCTGGTGGGTTCTTATATTGTATTCTTTTGGTGTACTCTCCGGTGATATGGGACACTGTGGCGAGTCCTTTGTTATGTTTTTTTGCGTGTACTTTCTGATAGTATGGGGCGTCGTGATAAGTTCTTGTATTTTATATTCTATTGATTATTGGTGTTGATTACAATAAATGCATGGTTGTTATGGTATATTTACACGACTTTACACTTTCTAAATGATTACTCATGTTGTATGAAGGTTATGATATATGCGGATATGAAATGTCGTACTATTTATATAGTTGATTAATATTTATACAATGATATTAAAGAAGATACAGGTTCGATCCTATACTTTGACTTTAAGTTATTTTCTTATCTTATATCATCCTTATATTATAATCTAGCTCAGTTGACCAATGATCTCTACTAAATACCCATATTTTGGTACTCATACTATACTTCTGTACCTTTTGGTGCAGATCAAGGTTCTAGTTGTTGTCGTTGAGTCGAGATCATGCCACGTTGACTAATCGGAGATAGGGTGAGCTCTTGGAGTTCGAGTTTCCCTCATTTCCTTCTATCTTTACTTGACCTTTGTATTTGAGATAATTGTATAAGACTATTTAAGTTGCCAGACTTCAAATTTTACTTTCCATTGTCGGATTTGGAGTTGCTCTTGTACTTATACTATCAGGTCATGGAATTGGTATTCGGATGTTAGTTATTTCGTTTGTGGAATGTAGTTGTTATATTATGTTGCTGCATGGGCTCTATGTTAGATGTTTCTACCAAGGTAACCCATTGCATTAGCTTCGAGTTACGGTGTTGGCTTACCTACCGATGGGTTGTGGTAGGTGCCATCATGACTCATAAATCGGGTCATGAAAGGAAAGAGGGCAAGCTTAGCCCTAGGTATATTAGGCCATTTGAGATACTTTGGAGGTTGAGGAGATAGCTTATTAGTTGGACTTACTCTCAACTTTTCAATCGTTCACCCAGTTTTTCATGTATCTATGCTATGATGCTATACTAAAGATGAGTCTCACGTACTTCGTTGGTACTCGATTCAATTAGATGAGAGGTTGAACTTTATAGAGGAGCCAATTTTCATATTATCTAGGGATATTAAACAATTCTGCTCTAGAGATATTCCTATGTTTAAGGTTCAGTGGAGATACCATCTTATTGAAAATGCTACTTGAGAAGTTGAGTCCGACATGCGTAGTGGTTATCCCTAGCTCCTTACTGATTAAGGCACTTCTTTTGTCTTTTAGTTTAAGGATGAACTAGTGTCTTAATGGTGGGTATTGTAATGACCTTTATGTGAAACCTTTTATTTTGGGTTGTTTTGACCTTTTTTACCATTTTCATAGTTGATAAATGTTAATTATGAGGTGTGAGGATTTTTGACATGGTCCCTGATGCATTCGAAAATAATTTAAGAGAGTTTGACACTCTTAAAGACTTTAAAAGTCATTAGTTTAACTTCAGTCAATATATCGTGTTTCAAGTGTCGAATTACTATTTGGATAGCTTTATTAGATTCGAAATGTCAATTTTTGATTAGTAACAAAGTTGGTTTGGATTCTAAACCTTTATTTTTCGTTTTGACCCTCCATTTGAAAACTAATAACATTTGATTTAAAAGGGTCTCATGGGTTAATTTATTGAAAATGATTCTTTTTCAAACATCCAGTGTTTTTATTGAGTTTGAAATTTAAAATAGTGTAGTAGCATATATGATTTATTGCTGTGGGGTTCTGAATGAATTCTGAGGGATCGATGGATAACTTTGCAACTTAGCAAAGTTGCTGATGCAGCTGATAGTTGGTACAACCGCTTAAGCAGGAAAATACTGGTTTAGTGACCTAGCTTTGCTTAAGAGTTAGCCTCTTTAGTGATGACCACTTTAGTAATCATTTAGTTGCTAGTATGTCCATTGTTGGTAATAAAACCAGATTTTTTTTTCAATCTATTCCATCCATCCATTTCTAAGGCTTAAAACTTTAGGTTGGAACAATTTTGAGGGTTTTCTGCACCAATTGTGATTGGGTAAGCTCCAAACTCTTAATTTTGTCAGTTCCCAATAATTACTTTTTCAAAAACACTCTCTACTCTCAATTTTTAATTAAATTTTTAAGGATTTTGTCGGTAAAGCTCAAAACTATTTTTCTTTGATTTAAACCTCGTTTTCACTTGGGCTTTCAACTGTAGACCTCTATAGTCTTGGGGAACTTGTTTCAAAATTAAATTTTGATTTCATCTCTTTCATTTTTGAACTCATTTTTTAAATTTTTTTTGGATTCATCTTAAATATAATTTATATGGGTATCATTGACTTATTTTTAATGTATAGATTCTATATTTGCATATTTTTACTCATTTCGAGCTCGTTTGAGATGAAAAAGCTCTGTGATGAAGGATTTTAGGTCTGAATTTTTTCACTTTGAGGTAGATTATTCCTTAACTTTATTTAGACTCAGATGAGCACTTAATAAATGGTAAAGCATACTATGGATTGAACAAATTAGCCATGGGATTTGTTTTTTTTTTTTCAAGTTTATTTTTGATGTTTTATGCTCGTGTAGGAGATTTTTTTCTTATTCTTACTAACTTGAGATATCATATATTATGTGTTATTGCGTGGTAGCTTTATTTGACATCTTTGGACTTATTTGTACATTAAATGCCTTATTCTTAATGTGATGCCCGTGAGGTGATTTTGAGTAGATATTATAGGCCTTCTTTTGAGCATTATTTGCCTCCATATTGATAGAAATACCCAAAATTGGGGATTGGCTTGATATTAATGATGTCCTACATGATTATTGTTTCCGATGGTTTCAAGCGGGAACTAATATCACGAGTTATTGGCATATTAAATTGATTTTGAGTTCACTTATACATGTATCAAATGAATTATTCTCTTTAACCTGATTTGGTTGTGAGCATTACATCCCCATTTCATACATACACATTCATGAGATATTGGTACCATTTAGAAATATTGATTTGAAAGAAAAATGAGATATTTTTATGAAAATTCTTAATCCATGAACACTAGCCGAAAAGATAAATGAGAAGCTTTTATGAAAAATTCTTGATCCCTGAACACTAGTCGGAGAGAAAAATTGAGATTTGAGGTAGTATATGGGTTGTTAACTCCCTATGGGTCCTATCTTAGGAGTGCTGAGGCTCGATAAGTGAATACAGAAAGTCATGTGATGACTTTCAATCAATGTATCATGATCCTGTCTTAATTGTATGCATCGCATTTGCATCCCCGTGTTCTTTTGTGTACCCTGACGTATGTTTACCTTTTGTGTGTATTTTGTGTGTATATGTTTCCATTTTGTTTCATATACATTAGAACTATTAGTAGAGACGATTTGAGCAACTGTTTGAAATTTTTTTGGTTTGTAGTTGATGTGCTCATAGGATCTTTTACTTATATTATTATCTAATTTGTTTAGTCGATCTATGATACCTACTAAATATAAGTGGACCGTACTCATCTCTATGATGTTCTTTCAGTGCAGATTTAGATCGAATACGAGATGTGGTAGCTGATCTTGTGCGGTAATTGTCAGACTTTTGAGGTATTATTGTGCTTTAGAGTTTGGGGAAGATTTGAAATCCCACTCCATCTTAGTTGTATTTATTACCTTTCAGAGACATATTTATGTAATTCAGTATTTTGAGTTATACTAGATGCTCTTATACTCATGACACTTGTATCCACAGAATTTTATGAAATTTTGTTCAAACTTTTCCATTATTGTACATGTGTTGACCTAACTTCATTCTAGAAGTCTCATTTGTCTTGTTTTTATTTGCATTTTAAATTTTCTTTTCATTTTGGAAAATCGTCTTACGTATCAAGGCTGGGTCTCAATAAGTGCCATCATGATCTCAACTTTTTGGATCGTGACAAGTTTCTACGAATTCTTTAGAATCTTAGCTATCATAAAATTTCTCAAATCACTTAAACTTTAACTAATACATTTTTAGATTTTCCTAGATCGTAATTCACTTGAGTTTCATCAAAAACTAGCCTAGCCTGAAATTTCTAGCTGTTAATTTAGGAAAAATCGTAACACAAATTTCGACACAATAAACTTACCCATGACGACAGAAAGGGTAAATCCATATGGTCTTTAACTACTTTACTCTCAGTTTGATGCATACATTTATGAAAATCATATTTTAGTCATTGAGTTCTTTTGCTATTCAGATTCATTTTCAGTATATATTTCAGTTTTCTTAAATTACTTGACTATTGTCTTAATACACAACATATTTTCTGTACTGACACTTAATTTTCTTGCTCTACATAATTTTATAATGTAGCTTACAGATATGCAGGTACATAGTCAGGCATCGCCAATCAGCTTTGAGTGAGCCCTCATCTTTTTCAAGAACCTGTCACTAGTTTAGTTAATGATTTATGTTTTCATTGTACTAGGAAAGATCAGCATGTAGTTAAGGCTTCATAGGCATAATCAAGTCAAGTCAGTTGTGATCAGTTTTAAACATTTATAATATTTCACTTAAGAAATGCTCATAATTTTTATTTCATTTTGTTTATAAGAGTTTAGCCCATGATTTTAGTTTCCGTTTCAGTTTTTCATATTATGCTTAAATATGTTATGTCAAGAGTTAGCTTTGATTCGCTTATGGTCTAAGCACCGTCGCTAGGGTGTAGACTCAGATAGTAACATATGTTTTTCCTAATTACATATTTCATTATATTTATTCATTTATTGTTTTATAAACGTAGGAGTCAATCTTAATTGATTAATTAAAGTTTAAATATTTTTTCTTAATGTAAAAAAGTCAAGTGACTAGTTGTGAAAATGTCACTTACTTATTCTCATGTTAGACTACCTTCCTTTATTATATTATATGTATGGATATAGATAGAGGTGTACATAGGTTGGATTGGTTTGGTTTTCTATTAAAAAAAATCAAACTAATTATGTCGGTTTATTAAAACTATAAACCAAATCAAACCAATATAAAATCATTTTTTTTTTTAGGTTTTAGTCGGTTCTTTCAGTTTTTCTCGATTTTTTTTTGTAATCTTTATTTTTTTACAATTATATTGTGATTGAAGTTTAGATAAAGTATGTTTTCATTCATGTGCTAAGGAAAAACCACAATTATGAAAAATTGAGGAGCGAAAAACTCTCTTGACACTAAAAAATAAGATGAAGAGTGAAAATTTTAGGTTTTAAATTTATATTGGATTTTAGATCATTTTATTAGTAATTAATGGATAAACATTACAACTTAAAGGCCCGAATATGAATATATATATATATACATCTACTTTCTAAATATTGAAAATTAATAAAACTAATTTAAAAAGTATTTAAAAAGTAGATTATAATTAATATTTTATGTATAAAAAGTTAAATTATATACATGCATATATATGTATACACACACATATATATACACACACACATATATATATATATATTTAAATATATATATATATATTATGTCGGTTTGATTTGGGTTCGGTTTGACTTTTTTTTTGTTAACACCAAACCAAATCAAAAATGGTTGGTTTATTTTTTCAAACGCCAAACCAACCAAACCAAACAATAGGTCGGTTTTTTTTCTCAGTTTGATTTGATTCTTCGATTTGGTTTAACTTGACGGTTTGACCTGTACACCCCCAGATATAAAAGATGAGTTACTAAAATACTATGGAGCCTCAGTATTTGATTATTAGGTAGACAAAATAGTAAAGCCGAATCTTAGATTTTTTTTTCGGGGGAATCTACACCAGGTAGCTATAGGAATTAAATAATACATTATTCAGTTTATTTTTCTTGATTCTTGTTAAATTTTTTCTCTATTTATTTTTTATCGCAGTTTAACTTTCAACACGTAGAAAATATATCAATGAACGATATGGTCACACTTTTATTGAGCTTAAAAGCTCCTTGTTCTTCTATTCTCGAATCGCTCCGAACACACTAAATAATTTTTTTTCATTAAATAATCCATACGCACCAACATTTGTATATTTTTCCTGCTAGATCCCCATAGGCAACAAATATTACTTTGCTTTTAATTATACGTGCATCACAAGAAAGTTAATGGACCACATTCAACAATACATTGTGAACAATCAAAACAAGCAAGGATACTTCAATAATGCAGAACTACAACATGGTATTCTACTATTGCATTTTGTGTGATGTTATCAGCCTGGTAGGTTTTTGCGGTGGCAATGCCTCGTGCTAGCCGAAAAATACCAGAACCACCAACGATCGGCATTTCTCGATACTCGTGAAGTATTTGGTTGTGCCCAAGAATACAAAGTGTGCTACCATTGTAGTTACCCGTTGTGAACACAAGATTGAGAGTCATAAGAAGACCTATATCTTCGAATGAGGCCGAGCCATAAATCCCTTGGGCTCGACCTATTATTTCGGAGTTGGGCTCGGGTTTAACCGTCAAGGGATTGTCCATCATCCTCAGTAAGCCAAACCCTGTTGGTGATTGAAATGTAATATTGGCCTGGGCTATTTGAATTGCTGATGGATTCTTTGCAGTCACAGTATCATGAAAGTAAAAGTGAAGTTTGGTCATTTTTTCACTAGGAAGCGCCTTGAACCATTCCTCCACTCCCTTCGGACTTAGATCAAGCCCATGAATTGAAGGCATAATTGCTATTGACAAAAATAAAAAAGCCATCAACATAGGTTTCTCCATTTTCGTCCTTTTCTCTTGTTACTTTTTCATTCAAATTAACTAGGTGGCTCGCTTCAAATATATAGGCGTGGAAAGATGCTTCTAATGTTTATTTAATTATTTTTCATGCGCTAATCAAGTATTATCTATATCTATGAATATGATATTCTATAAACGAGATTATTTTTTAAGTAGGTTCCATATCCATTAAAATCCCTTTTAATTACTAAATTTGACATGTTTTAGGATGAAGTTTGTGAACAGCTCAGCATTGACCAAATTATTGTATTTGACCATGAAAACTAGAAATAAATTTATCTAAAATTTTTAAAATTGAAGTTGGAGTTATGTCCGACTATAATTCTTTCAGTGAGAAAACGGTCAAAAGTCGTCCAACCTTTACCCCAAATTTCAACTACACACTTATACTTTGCGGGGGTCCTATGACCCCCTGAACTATTTTCAAGTGGAATTATTACCCCCAAAACCTGACAACCAGTCATTTTGGATAAGGTGTGATGCACGCGCCAACAGTAATTTGACAGGTGTTTTTATTGTTTAAAACTAATTTTTGTTTACTTTCTTTTTCATTTTTATCACTTTTCATCATTTTTTTCACCATTATTTTTTTCACCATTACTTTTCATCTCTTTTCCTTTTCAAACTTTATTATTCCTACTGCTATGCAAATAATTTTTCGACGACCTTGAAGTGGAAAATAATGAACAATACTGAGTTTGAAATTTCCAATGATCTTGAAGTCGAAAATAATAAACAACATCGAATTTGAAAATTTCCGACAACCTTTAAGTGGGAAACAATGACCATATCAATTATTAAATTTCTGACGATCTTAAAGATCTTAAATCCGGAAACAACGAACAATACCAATTTTAAAATTTTCAACGACCTTGAAGCCGAAAACAATGAAAAATACGAAATTTAAAATTTCCGATGACCTTAAAGTCAGAAACAATAGAGAATTTTAAATTTTTTGACGACCTTGAAGTCGGAAATAATGGACAATACCCATTTTAAAATTTATGACGAACTTGAAGCCGGAAATAATGGACAATATCGATTTTGAAATTTTTGATGATCTTGAAGTCGGAAATAATAAACAACATCGAATTTAAAATTTTCGACAACCTTGAAGTGGGAAATAATGAACAACATCAATTTTTAAATTTTCAACGATCTTAAATTCGGAAACAACGAAGAATACCCATTTCAAAATTTTCGACGACCTTGAAGCCGGAAATAATGAACAATACCGAATTTAAAATTTGCAATAACCTTAAAGTCAGAAACAATAGAGAATTTTAAAATTTTCAACGATCTTCAAGTCGAAAACAATGAACAATAGCCATTTTAAAATTTACGACGACTTTAAAGTCGTAAATAATGGACAATATCGATTTTAAAATTTCCGACAATCTTGAAGTTGAAAACAATGAACAATACCCATTTTGAAATTTTCGACGAATTTGAAGTCGAAATCAATTGATTTTGTGCTTGGAGATGAGAAAAATGATAAATTAATTTTGGATGCCATTGATGAGTTCTTGGATGTCATTGTTTGTAAGAAAGAAGAAGAAGAAGAAGAAGAAGAAGAAGAAGAAGAAGAAGAAGAAGAAGAAGAAGAAGAAGAAGAAGAAGAAAAGAAAATGAATAAAGAAAAAGAATAATTAAAAATGAAAAAAGAAAATGAATAAAGAAAATAAATAAATATTAAAAATAAATTTTTAATAAAAAAAATTCATTTTCACTCTCTTGCCATGTCAGCGTCCAGGGGGATAGTAATTCTACTTTAAAATAGTTCAAGGGGGTCATAGGACCCCAGCAAAATATAGTGTATATTTGGAATTTTGACTAAAGGTTGCGGGGGGGAGGGGGGGGGAGTAATAAACCATTTTCTCTTCTTTCAGTTAATATTTATAATCTTTATATTTTTTAAAAAAAATATTAAATATTATTTGAACATGAAATACAATCTAAGAGTGTTATTTTATGAAAATAAAAATTTATTTATTTATTTTGATAAAATAAGTGAAATCAAATAAAGTAAAAACACCTCTTGAGGTGTTTTCAAAAATCCCAAATACAACTTTAAATTGCATTTGATATATTTAAGGTCATAGAAGAAATCTGAAATAAAGTAAATAATATTGATGACCAAACGATCCACAATTAAGTCATTATTTAATTGTCTCAATAATTTTGAAAAGAACTCAAATAAAGTAGCAATTATTTTTTTCCTAATTATTGATTTACTTACCATAAAACTCTCCCAATTTTTTATTTCAATAATATTTATTTATTTCTATAAGTCCAGTAAAAAGTCAAATAAGGTAGCAATTATTTTTCCTTAATTAATTATTTTCTTATATCTATTCATTTATTTGATTTCCAAAATAAGAGTGTTAATTCTCTCTCTCTCTCTCTCTCTCTCTCTCTATATATATATATATAGAGAGAGAGAGAGAGAGAGAGAGATTTTTGTTTCAAGCACAAATTTGCTTAATTGTGTCAATTACAAAACTTCTAATTTCAAATTTTGAAACTGTCAATTCAAAACTAAACATATACAATTAATAATTTCTTTATATTTTCTGACTTTGTTCTACAATTTCTATTTTTTTTCATTATATAATTTCATCATTAATATCTTTAAGTGTTTTATTGATATGTATAATTATAACCTCTAAATTAATTCAATTAAAAACTTTATGCTACTCTCAAAATCACCACCCTCACCGTTACCCCCTCCCCTATTTTTTTTTAACTTTTTAAAATTCTATTAAAATTATCTTTATACCCACCCATCCCAACCCCTCCCCTTCGGCCCTCCCCCAAACAAAATAAATTTAAATTTTATTTCATTTTTTGAAAAACTTTGTTCTATACCCCCCCAACCTCCACAACCCCCCCCACCCACCCATCCCCCCCCCCCCCCCCCCCCCTATTTTCCAATTTTTTAAAGAAATTCAAAAAAAAAATTACTACCCTCCTCCCCACATCCTACCCTAACACCAAAAAAATTTAATTCTTTTAAACTCCTAAATTCCACCTGCATCCTCCACCTCGCCTAACCTCCATCCACCTAGTCCATTCCCTACCCCCATCCTATCCAACATTAATTAATTATAAGTAAGTATGATTTTTGCTATTTTTAAGAGAAGAGATGAAAGTGTTATTTCGTGTTTCTTGTATATCAGTTATTTTTAACCTCAAATATCAAGATATATATATCTATATCTATCTATCTATCTATCTATCTATCTATCTATCTATCTATCTCTCTCTCTCTCTCTATATATATATATATATATAGTTGTTGAATCAGAAATGGATTTGAGTTGAATATCTTTATTGAGCAAAGGTTATCTATTTTATGTTAAAACACTAGTGAACCGAAGTAAAAAGATACACTTTAAAATTGTTTATGCCCTCTCAATGATAAAAATAACTATAGCAAAAAATAGTCAATAACCTTCTCTATTTGGATTTAGCCTTATTCAAAATATAATAATTTATAATAAAATATATGAAATTATTTGGTATAAGATAACTAAATGAAAAATGTTAATTATATTATATTAGAAAAAAATATAATATATATAATAGATATAATGCGAAATTTTTTATTCATTAATGTATGTGCAAATACAATATATATACCCTTTACTTCCTTTTTTCACAATTTTAATTTACTTCTAAACTTTTATTTCATTACCCATAATTTTTTCATTGTTTGAATTTATATATTATTTTTTATTTTAAATGATAAGTTTGTATTACAATAAAATATGAATAGAGATACTGATTTAAAATAAATATAGATAAGAAGAAGACTCTATCTGATCTATTAGAAATAGTAATGGTTTAAAATTCAAATTAGAAACTTTCATTTTTATCAATACAATTTTATCTCATATTTAAAAATTTTATTTTTTATTTCAATTCAAAAAATTTATTAATTTTTTCCTAAGAATTAAAAAGAGTTGAATAATACATGAAATTTTTATGAATATGAACTATAAAGGAAAAAGTAAAATAAATTAAATCTATATATATTTACTATGTAATTTGTGTATATCATGATTAATTATATTTTAAGAAATTATATTAAAAATATACCTTGTTAGATGGTGATTTATCTGTATGTTTTCATATTCTTTCTTAAAAAACGCCTAAAAATTCTTAAAATTTTTTTTATACATAAATGTAAATTTGTAAGTAAAATTTCTTTTAAAAATAAAATAAATTATTTAAATGCCTATAAATCTATTTCATAATCCTCCACAAAGAAAAAGTAAATATGTGAATCATATGCAAAAAATTAAAAATAGAAAAATTGTGAAATAAAGTAACATTAAAAAAAAAAAATGAGAGAATAATATCAAAAACATATTTTGAAAATCTTAAGCTTGTCAATAAGACTCCTACTTACGCAGCTACTTGTTCTTTTCTCTTTATCTTTTTTTATCTCTTCTGCGAATCAACATTAACAACAAAATCATCACTATAAAATAAGGATCTGTCATAAAAACTTCTTCATAAATTAGATAATAGAAATGACATCACTTTGAAAATTGATTTATCTATGAATCTTTTACTTATTGAAGTTGTCGTTTTAATCATTACATGCCTCGTGTTTTCCTTATCTATTTGGAGGTTGTTACCATTTTATATTGAGAAACGAAGAGAAAACTAAAAGTAGATAGAGATAATATCAATGGATGTGCGTCGTCGTTATTCTTTATTAACCTTAAAAGAGAAACATGAAGATAAAAATGTCATATACTTCTTGCATATAAAAAAATATATTAATTTTAAAATATATTTTTAAAAATGAAGAAATGAAGAAGACAATAAATTTCACCAATCAAGTTAATGATGTAGGAGTATATATAAGAGGGTCTAAGAAGTTAGAACTCCATTCCAATCAAATTTTATTTAAATTCAAATTCAATTGATAGAAGAAGATTTAGTTTGTTATTCTTTTTTATCCTTATCTTTTTCAAATATAATGTATATTTATCTACTAATCTATATATTTAAATTATGATAAATATGTAAATCAATGAGATATTATATTTTTTATGCCAATTAAAAATATTTATCAATAAATTCAATTTCATTATTTATCTCAATTTCAACTTCTAATTTGATTATTTTAAAATCCTAAGAATATTTCAAATAATCTAGACTTCGGTCTTTACTTTTTAAGTATAATTGAATAATTGGAAATTAGAGAAGGCTAAAAATATTGATAAATCTTAACTACTATCTTAACAAATTGAATATTTAATATTCCTTAATTCAAGTTTTTTTTGGTAACTAACATTTTTTATTAATCACCAAATGAGCATTACATTGTAGTGACAATTAAACATCCTTGTCATTTGAATCATCCTAACCTATTGACCAAGCCGGGAGACTTTGGTAACTAAAACATAAACTGATGAATGATAGTAGTAGTCCCTTTAGTTGTTCTAAGGGTACTCATATAAGCCACCTCTCTAGCTATCTCCTCCCAACGTCGACTCCTCTGCTAGAAGATTCTCTGATTTCTTTCTAACCAAACTGCATAGACAAATTCAGCGTATAGTATCTTAAATATTTGAGATTGTGGTGATTTCCCTTTCTCTACTTTAATGATGTGCGCCAAGAACTGATTCCAGGTTGTATAAACATGAGCTGGTCGTTTATCCCAATACAATTTCTTAGTCCAAACAATCCTTGTAAACTCACAATTAATAAACAAATGATCTCTGGATTCAACATATTGTTTACACAGGCTACATGTAAGTTCTACATCCACACCCCATCTGCTAAGTCTATTTGTAGTAAGTAGTCTATCTTGGAGTTGCAGCTACAGGATAAATAGAGCTTTAGGTCTTGCCTATTTTGAAACAATAAGCATTTCCAATGAACTTTTAGAGTTGATCCTAATAGGTGCAAGTAAATACTTCTAATGAAAGATTTGCTGCCACAATTCATCTGATTTGTTTTCTTTAGTATGCTTCTGGACTCAAGAATCCTCCTTACCATCCACCATGCTTATGTGGGGGGGGGGGGGGGGGGGGAAGGGAGGGTGAAACAACATAGAAATTCTGATCCTTCAAGTAATAAGCATGAATCTATCTTATCCACAATTCGTCCTCTTTATGCTCCAGATCCCAACATGTTTTAATAATTTCAGCCTTATTCCACAAAGAAAAAATTTATTAGGTTTACTCCACCTACTGATTTTGGAGCACAAACCTTCGACCAAGCAACTAGAGCCTTTCTTGATATAGCATTAGAACCTGTCCAGATATAACTTCTATTATAGGATTATATGACTTTAAGAACATAAGATGGCATAACAAATATTTGCGCCCAGTAAGCTTGGATACCAAAGATAACAGTCTGGACTAGCTGGACTATACCTGCATAAAATAGTTTTTTTTGAAGTCCAGGATGAAATTCTAGCTGTGATTTTTTCTATCAGAGGCAACCATCGGATCAAGGTCATTTTCTTGCTAGAGCGTGGGACCCCAAGATATTTGAAGAAAAGTTCCCCTTGGGAGAAACCAATAATAGCTAAAATTCTATCTTGCTCTGCCACAAAAGTACCCCCAAAATAAACAGAGCTCTTAGTGAGGTTTGCTTGTAACCCTAATGCTTAGGAGAAGGTGATAAAACATTGGTGAATTGCAGTAATAGATTGCAAGTCTGCTTTAGCAAACAAGAGAAGATCATTTGCAAAATTCAGAATTCAAATTTTTTATTACAACACTATTAAGTATTGTCTTAAAAATTGCCAGATGGCTTTTTAATATCTTGTCACTTGGCTTCTTGTCTTGTTTTTATATATATACTAGTATAGATACCCGCGCGATGTTCGGATAAAAATATTATTTCTAAGTTTTTCGGATTGTCATTTTCGAGCATGTTAAATTATATTACCTTAAAAAAAAAATCCAATTATCATATTGTTTCCTAATGAAATAAACAAATAAAATTCAATTATCATATTGTTCTTCAATGAAATAAAACTTCAATCCTAAACCTCCTCCCCCCCCCCCCCCTTCCTCCCAATTCCATAGCCAACTTTTATATTTCATATTTTTTTTATTATGTCGTTCACTATTTAAATTTATTAACTTGTTAATATTAATTTTTAATAGCTTATCACATAGCTTAATGTAGTTATAAAGTATTCTTTTGATTAATATAAAATACATATATTAATTTGTTTACTTGTGATTTTTTTTTTTATATATTTTTATTCTATTATTCACATCTTTTCAATTTAAAATTTATAGATAGTAATATATGTATTATCTAATTACTATATTATATTCTCAAAATTAGTTTAAAATAATTATTATTATTATTATTATTATTATTATTATTAATGCTATTATTAATATTATTATACTACATATATACTATCATCATCATCATCATTATTATTATTTTAATTATTATTATTATTATTATTATTATATTATTATTATTATTATTTTTCTACTGCTACTATATTTTTTAGACTAAAAGTATTACTACTATGTGTGTGTTACTTCTACTACTACTATTTTTTTTTTGTTGTTGTTATTATTATTATCTTTTATATAATGTTTAAATATATTTTAAAATATTAAAAGTGATTAGTTTATGAGTAGTAAGAGTTCATTTAGAACTCTTCAATGTTAGGTTCCTAGTTTCAAGCTAATATAATTTTTTTTTAAAATAAAGAATAATATTTTCAAATTCAAATATTTATAATCTTTTAATTCAAAACTTTTATGAAAATACCAGTATAAAAATATGATATAAGAAAATAATCATTCACAACCAAACAATTAATTTTCAGTTTAGGGCTGGCCGTGCATGCGCGACCATCCAGAACTTAGTTAGTACCCTTAATCGTAAAGGCGGGCGGTAGTCTGCACGGCCAGTTAAGAGTAAAGTTGAAATATACAAGAATTTCAAATAGCTTAATGACTGTATGGAAGAAATAATCTTTTACCCAAGCAAGAGGCCTGTCTGAATTTAATATATACTTATGTTTAGCCCATGTGTCTAGCGGTTCTAACCGTGAAAGAAGACGCCCTTTTTGAACAAATTTAATGGGATAAAGAGTCACAGCTTGCTAGATGGAGCCACGAAGGCAAAGCCAATAAAAGTAGTACTAACTTTGACTGTACCACCATCTTGGAATCAAATCAAGAAGCTATAGAAAAACTCCTTTATATTTTGATAGAGTATGGATCTTTCATGGTTATTATGTAAGAAAAGTTAGATATTCAACATAGATATGGATTTTTTTAGATGGACATAGTCACGACCGGAGAGAGAGAGAGAGAGTGCAGCGCTAATTAAAGAACTCAAAATAAAATTACTAAGAGGTAATAGTAATACCTTATAAGGCTAGAACAGTAGCGAGTTTTGATTGTTTATTCACAACTTGAGAGAAATTTACAAAAGAGAAAACAAAATTGTACAAGAGATCCTGCCTATCCTTACAAATGAAGGCCTCTATATATAGAAAACAAAACCAAAAGGAATCTATGTATAGTAAAATGGGGTTCCACATTCGGGTCCGTTATACAGTGTTTCTACTGTGTATACTGTTTATCTACTGTATAGTGGGGTTAATGACATCTTTTATGCTTTATCTAACCCTTTCATTTGCTATATGAATTTTTCTGCCTTTTCAATAATATTATCAGATAATATTTGTTCGGATGTTATAAGCTGAGAGTCTTCTTCTGCCATATCATCATTGCTTGTTTCACCTTTCATTGAAGTGTCAAGACTTATCATATTGGTTAATTGATTGAAATAAATTCCTTTTTTACTTCTTCTAAATATTTTGCTATCATTTCATCTTTATCTCCTTCTTGAAAGAAGATTCTTCTAGCAATGTGTTTAATTGTGTAGTCCTCAATTATACCCTTTTAAGGGGTTGTTGAATATTCTTGATTTTTTTCTTTAATAGAATCCAAGAGTTCTTGACCATATAACGCTTTGATTTTGGGATCTTTTCTCATTAATTTTCCCAAAAGTTATTACAAAAATTTCAATATAAGAAAGGAATCTGCTCTTCTATGAATTCTAGTTCTGGAGTCCATTTATGTATCCAAGGGATTGAGAATTCAATAAAGAAATATATTTGATCAACTTTTTTTCTAGATAACAGATATGATCCGCGTGGTATAACTCATTTAGATTCGTTGAAACTTTATCCCATTCTTTATATAATTTAAGAAACACTATAGGTAATATTTTGATAGTTGGACCGTGGTATGTCCACCAGTTCAAACACCAATTAGGAATAGGTTCTGCAAATATCTTTGCACAAAATTTCATAAACCAAGTATATTTATGTCTGTCATTATTGTAATAAAGCACTTTATCAAAGGTTTGAATATAATCCCAATATGTAAAATTCATATGAGTTTTATTAAGACTAATCTAGTTTTCGGTCATAGTAGACATTCCCATTCTTCAACGGATATAATCCGTTTAATAATAAGTTTTTAGAAGTTATAAACATTTTCGTCTGTGTAATAACCAAAAAAGTGCTGAAATTCTACACTCTTGTGGAAGTGAGAATAGTTTCATAATATGAACTGGTCTTGTATGACTCACCAAGATAATATAATCAGTTAATTAAATACCTCTAGAATACCTTCCATGGCTCATCTTTCCTCTGAATCTTAGAGTTTTCTACAAGAAATATCATCTCTTTGTTTACTACCTTTTCATAGGACTTGATATCATCATAGTCCTCGTCTTTGACAATTGAAGAAAATATATCACTTTGCTTTTGAGAGGATAAATAGGCCTGCAAATGTTCATATAACGGACTATCTTCTGGAATATCTTCCAGATGAATAGAAGGAGATAACGAAGCTTCACCCCTGAGAGATACTTTTGAGTTTATCAAACTCTTTTTTTCCTATTTGTATAACTGGGGAATAATATGAGGACCCATATGACGATCCTTCTGAGTATGACTTTCTTAGGGATGATCTTCCCGATTAGCCTTTTCCTTTTCTTCTGGACCATGAAGGGTCCATATTGCACATATAATAATTAGTTTTATTCTAATAAATAGTATTCATGCAGATCAATTATTTCTTTGATTTTGTCATAATGTAACACCCCGAGTTTGTACCCTAGATACTACACGGTGCTAGTGACCCCGAAGGACCGCTAGCTAACCCATGACTTGTACCTACTACAATAACTAAATAAGAATACTGTAAAATGCAGAATTTAGGCAGAAATAGCCATAAGGTTCAAAACTGAAAATCAATTACTGAATACTGAAATCAATACTGTAAACTGAACATCTGTCTGAAAAATACTCTAGTTTGAAAAGCCTCTACTGTCTGAACATGGAGTTGATGGGAAAAGTCCCCAACTAACTCCGACTACTGAAATAAATTGAATTCTGATAACTGAAGTAATAACTTTGTCCTTGAACTATGAGGACTTACCACTAGACCTGCTGCTGATAATCTGGGTTGCTAAGAGCAATCAGGAGCTCGTACGTCTGAACTTATGATATAAGACATCATAGCACAAAAGAAAAGTATGCATCAGTACTTTGAATATACTGGTATGCTAAGTAAGGTAGGATGACATGCATGGGTTCATATGCATGAATAATAACTGACCTAATAATATAAACATAACTGAAAGAGAGTATATACATGAATACTTAAACTGTAACTAAGATCATGGTAAGACTGAATACTGAGTTCTGAATCACTAGTTTACTAAAATCTGAATTTACTGATCTTGTGCTACTGATAACTGAGTAATTGTATCTGACAGTCCTGATTTTATGGAACTATGCTGAGTTCCGTACTGAGCTGAGTGACTGTGTCTGACAGTCCTGATTTTTGTAGAACTAAACTGAGTTCTATACTGAGACTGGAACTAAAACTGAGACTGTGGGAGGTAGTCATCTAACCGATATGCCCCTCTCTGAACTGATTGGGGTCCAACCTATAACCCCAGCTGGAAGGGTGTCAGTATCGTGCCACGGGTAAATATAAACTGAGTCACCCTCATCTGGCAGGTGCTCTGGATGAGAACGGTGGTACCCTCAACTGGCTGATTAAAACACCTCATCAACCCTAAACTTGTAGGTTAATGTCTCAACCTATGCTGGCTACGTAGTTCTGGAATCCAAGGACTACTTCTAAGGATCACACCCTCTACTGGCAAGTGAGTTCCCATCCTTGGATTCACTCGATGCTGAATCCTACTCCTAACTGAATAGACACTGGACTGATTTCTAAGCTATTCTAGACTAGACTGAATTGTTATTAATCCTGTTAACTGACTGAACCAATTACTGACTGAGTTCTAAACTGATTACTGACTGAGTTCTGGACTGATTACTGTCTGAGTTCTGAACTAATTTCTGAACTATTGATCGTGATATGACTTATACTATTTTGTAACTGACACTGGATCTAGGTATACTACTAAATTATCGGGTATTAAATACCTCCAGGACTCGATAGCATAAAAAGTACACCACTGCATGACTTTGGTAGCATAATGGTACTAGCTTGCTAATAATACATTCACTTAGACATTTTTGTCAAAAAACTTGGTATACATGAGCTTGGGCATGATTGAAATCACATAATAACATGTTATGCTCGGACTAGTCAGTTCACATAAGCATTTTGACAAACACTTGGGGAGTATGGGTATTTCATATATCAATAAACATGTAGTATTATCATGGATTCTACATTCAACTTGCAATTCAAGAGTTCAACATGATGTTTACACAATTCAATTTACAATTAACTAATTTGCATGAAAATTCTGATAAATCATGGAATTAGATCACCATCAACATCATAATTATGAATACATTCAAGTTCCAACATGAAATCAATTAACTTGTATCTTAAAAGAGTTTCTTGAACTCCAAGGGTGGAAGAGAACCCTTGGATGAACACTTCACATACCTTGGTATTCAATTTTACGAAGAATGATGGAGTGTTCTTGAAGACTGAATCTTGAATTAGAAGTCCTAGGGTCTGCTTCTTGAGAAATTTTGAGAAAAATGAATGGATTTTGCCTCTAAAGGGGCTTAATCTCATACTTTGGGGGCTGACATAAGGTAGAAAAAGATCTAATTACCCCTGAGGATGCGACTTTTTAATTACTGAAAATGAGTGCAGTAACGCGCAGGCCAACGGTCGCATCGAGGAGGTCGATGCTATGGCCGCCGCATCGCTGCGTCAAGTCTGCATCGACTCACTGGAATTTGACACTGGAAGCTAGGAATAACATTTATCAACGTGATAGGCGACGTGGCACGTCGAGATTGCATTGACCCACTGGTTTGGACTCCTAAACTTGAATCAAACGAGGTCCAAAAAATTCAAAACTTTTCCAAAAATAACTACTAACATTCCTGATCATGAATCCACCTAAAAATCAATATTTAAAAGTCATAAGGGTCATGAAAAGGGATCGCCAACTTACGAAGGCTAAAATAACTCTAAGTATGAATACTTATCTTAAATTTTCTAAGTCTGTGACCCCTCATAAAGCTCTAAGAGACTGATTTAGACTTAGAATTCTATGGGGTCTTACACATAATCATGGATATAAAATCCTGCTTCAACCATATCATGGATAATTATTTCAATTATAAGACTCTGTAAATTTTTGTATAATGGAACCACCTTTAAAGTGGTGATAAAAGTTTTTTCATTGAGAAAGGTAGTATAAAATTTCATTTCTAACTGAGATATTCCCGGGATAAAAAATCAGGGAGAGAGTTATCAATTTCCTTTTTATACTAGATTTCAAACTCAAAAGAGGCTAACTGAGCTTGCCATCTTGCGAATATCAATTTTGAGGCATCATGTTTAAAATCTTTATCAAACATGTATTTAACAAATTGAGTAGCAGTTTTTATCAAAAACTTTTGATTGTATAAATCATCCTAAAATTTTAAAACCCATTTTAACAATCGTTAGCATTTCATGAGCCATAGTAGCATATTTTTTCTGGGCTTCAGCCCATTTTCCTGAGTGAAATCTTTTCAAGTATTCACATTTATCATGGGGATTAACTTGTTTTAAAATTCCACCATAACCGATATTAGACGCACCAGTCTCAATAATCATTTGCCAAGTTGGGTTAGCCAAAGTCAAACAGGATAAATATTTAACACTGTTTAATACGTTTAACCAAATTCGTGTGACTATCCGTCCAGGGACCTTTAGAATTCTTTTTTATCCTATCATATAATGGGGCTAAATCGCGAGATAATTTTTAATGAAAAGGTGATATATAATTTAGACTTCCCAAAAATCTTTCCAACTGAGTCTTATCAGTAATAACATCAGAATTTTTTTTATGCAAAAACAATAGATCTTTGTATGGGAGTAATCTTCCCCTAACAAATATTACGTCCTAAGAATCTAACATTATCACCAAACCATTTTGTGTGACAATTTTCTTAAAAATATCAAGATATTTGATATGCAATTCAAATGTTTTAGAAAACACTAATATATCATCAATATAAACAAGATAAAATTTATATAGGGATTGAAAATACCATTCATAATTATTTTTTAAATTCAGAAGGGGTATTTTTTAAACCAAATGGCATGACATTCCATTCATATTGCACAAATGAGACATTAAAAGCAGTTCTGTAAGTATGCTCTTTAAATATTTGAATCTGTCAATATCTAGTTTTGAATCAAATTTTAAAAATATGTTGGCATCATATAATTTTGATAATAAATCTTTTTTGTACGTAATAGGATACCTAATCCATTTCAAATATTTGTTCAAAGGTTTGTAATTTATTACTAACCTGGGAACACCTCGTCCTTTTTCTGCCACGTTATTAACATAAAAAGTAGTACAAGACCAAGGGGATTTTGAAGATTTTATTAAACTCTTTTGTACCAAATTATTAATTTTTTTTGCTGAATTCAACTAATTCAACATTTATTTGACAAGGTTGTAATTTGGTTGGAATATCATCCTCAGAAAAATTATCTTCATACGGAAGAGTGACAATATGGTTTTTTCAATTTCAAAAAGCATTGGGGGTGATCAACACAAATATCTATAGCCATTTCTTAGAAAAGCAGTTTAATCTTTTCCTATACTTTAGCAGATTTTATAGTATCAAAAATATTCATGCTAAGTAATTCAAGTTGTAATGAATCAACATGCCTTTGTTTCATATCGATTAAAGCATTGACATCTCTGGAACTGAGATCTATAATAAAAGAATAAAATATCTTTTTATTCTTTTAAATAGAAGTAAATCCTTTTGCATCAAGGTGAGTAAAGGGATAAATAACATTAATAAAAGGAGTCCCAAGTATGATTAGAGGATATAACTATTTTTTTACTAAATAAAAGAAGTGAGGAATACAAACTTTATTTTGGCAAATGTGAGCATTCGGTAATTTGTAATCTATATCAAAAGCATGCCCAGATACAGATCTAACCACATAAGTAGTTTTTTAAAAATATTTTGTATGAATTAACCCTTCTTGAATACAGCTAACATCCGCTCCACTATCAATCATAACAATATCATTTATAGGAAACTAATTATTAATTAAAATAGTACATTTAATATATCATTTGTGAGCAGTAATGATTTGCATCATTCCTAGAAAATAATCATTCTTTAAATCAAGATATTTTTGAATAAGATTATCTTCTTCAGAACTAACACCTTTTCCTTTGGAAATTTTAGTAGGAGAATTATTTTTCTCTATTTGAGTAATCCTGTGATCATAAATCATCTGATTTTGTGTAAGAAATTTAATCTCTTTTTTTAAGTTTTCAACTTCAATTTTTAAATCATCAAAAGAAGTATCCCTAAAAGGGGCAGAGCTTTTAGAAATTCATTTATTAACTTCTGACAAAGAACAAGGCGCACAATAATCAAAATTTTCTTTAAGACTAAAAGAATTGCTATCAGCAGTATTTGAAGTAGTTGATTTTGAATTCGTAGATAGATTTTTATAATATTATCACAGAGTTTCTCATCGGAAATTTCTTTTAAAAGTTCTAGCATATTATCAGAAGTAATAGTTTTCATATTTAAGTCTTCAAATTGAGACTGTAATTTATAAAATTCATCATAAAATATACAGGTATCACCTTTGCAATCAGAACACGTAGCATCAAGATTTTTATCACTATCAGATAAATCAAGTAAATCAACTTCAGCCTCAGATTTTGACTCAGAACTATAATCTGATTCAGATCCAGAAGTGTATAACAAACCATAAACTTTATCATGTAATTCATCATCAAATCCTAAAGACTTCAAATTTTGAATCTTACAATTTGAAGTAATATGACCAAACTTACCATAGTTGTAGCACTTAATATCAGTAAGGTCTCGCTTGGACCTATTTTTCACAATTCTATTAGACTTACGATGAGTTTTCTTAGCTTCACGCTATTCTTTGGATCTATATCTAGATATCTTTTTCCTATAAGGTATGTCACAGTTAGAATATCTATGATATCTATGCTGCTTTATCTTAGAAGAAAAGGAAGGTTTAGGAACCCCAAACTGAGTGCAAAAATCTACTAATTGAGATCTTTCTTTAAGTTGTCTAGACAATTTCAGCTCACTACACAAGTTTAATCCTTCTTGTGTACAAACACCTATTAATTTGCCATAGGTATAATTTTTTCATGGAAATTCACTGAAAGGTCCTCTAAGGGTCTTTCTCACTCTTCCAGCAAATAAAGAAGGAAGGTCATCTATAAACTTAGTCTTCCAATAGGCAAGCCTATTTTCGGGTAATTCCATAACCCTAGATCAGAAAGGTATCTTTATACCATCTAAATTCACCTAGAGTCCTACATCAAAGACTATTTAAGAGAGTACGGATAGTCTCATGCTGGTTGGTACATCTACTATTGAAATGTTCTAAGATTGTAAGAACAAGGGTATAAACAATTTCTTGTCTATTTTTTACTAGGGCCATACCTAGGTTATTAGATCCTTCGTCTGTAGCTATAGCATTAACAATAGCAGCTTTCTGCTCAAGAGTTAAAAAATTATCCCACCAGCCATGAAGTTGGCCTGTAAAACTTGCCATTATCATTCTACAAATATTCCTATCAGTATTCTTATTAAAAAATTTTGCAAATAGTTACATACATCATCATACGATGCATAAGAATAGTTAATTGCTTATTAGCCAGACCATCAAGATTTCATGCATAAATATCGACACCACTATAAGGCGTATTAGTTTGATTCCAATCTCGTTTCTCTATTAAAACCTCTTGAGGAGTAGGTTACGAATAGTAGTATGTTTCCATACGCGGTAAATCAACATATTTGGAATTTTTACCCGGTTGTATTTTAACCATACCTCTGAGTTTATTAAGCTTTGACTTAGCCTGAGTTTTAAAATTAGAAGTAGTTTCTATTTGATCAGCAAAATCATTTGACAAATCAATAGGTTTAGCACTTAAACCGGAAAGCTTTTTATCAATAAGTCCTTCTAAATATTTTAAAGATGATTTAAATTGAAACCCCTGAATTTTAGGAGGTCATTGAGTACTAGAATAAATAGTTTGAACCCGTGTCTTGCTTCCCGAAGAGGAGGCAACATCAGTAGTTTCCTGGCTAGTACTCATTTTTTTAATCAAATCAATTAACTCATCGAGTTTTTTCTATCAAGAGAACTAATATGTTCCCCCAAAACTTTAAAATACAAACTCAAATAATTCTTTTGAGAAATCAAATTGTTAATTTCTGCAATGCTTACTTTTGCAACTTCATTATCAATAAATTTTTAAAATGCTGAAAAAGTAATACCCGTATTATTGGGTAAAACAAAGGGTGCTTGAGGAGGGTAAATAGCTTTACCAATATTACCACTTCCATATTTGTAAGTTCTTTCTAATATATTTATATATAAAGGTAAATAAGTGGTTATAAATCAAGAAACAAAATACATAATTTGATTATGAAATGCACACATTTCATAAAATTCTTAAGAATATTATTTAACTCTTTTGGACTATAAGTCTCAAAAAACTAAGTTCTAAATTGATTCCATTTATCACTAAAAAATTCTTTTTGAATATAACTCCTTGCCAGGGATCCTGGACTAAAATTGATTTGGTGAGGAATCATTAAGTATCGTTGGGATCGAAGTTTATTTTAAAAGCTGTTGGGATATGTCTATCAGAGATATTATCATTATCTTGAACAATATTTGTTTGAGGATTGATTTTTATCTTTTCAACAAATTTAGAAGAAGCAGTATAACGATTTCTAGCAAGGCCATGTAATGGCTTAGTATCAATAGTATATAAAGAAAATGCACGATTTTGACCTGGACCATATAATGGTTCTATAGGAGAAATGTAATACCCCAAACTTTTCTTAAGCTTAATTTTGCCTCGAGAAAGTTAAAAAATGACTTCCTAAGTGAGTATCATTTAAACTATATAGAATTTCCCTAATTTTGACTTTTTATCACGTGAGAAATTTAAGTCCAAGTCATAAAAAAACGTCATTTTAGTGCTTGACACGTTACAGAGAGAGTCTATTTGACAATTGTCAATTTCCCGCGATAGTGGTGCATCGCTCTACAGTTCCAGGTCCCAACCAGTGGGACAACGTGATAGCACCGCATCGCGGTGACCCCTAGAATCCCATTTGTGAAATTCCAGTGAGCCACCACGACAGTGACGCGTCACGGTGGCCCATAAAATCGGGTTTTCCAGTTCAATTTTCCGGCTTCGTAATGAAGTTAAAAAGGGAACTTTGGACTTTTTCCAAGCCACTTAAATTGTCCAAACACCTAATCCAAGGTCATTCCAAGAATCATATATGACTTTTCTCAAATATTCTTTCAAATTAAAAACCCTAAGAATCCAAACCCAATTTCGATAATCTCCTAAGTTCACCATTAATTCTTCAAATTGATTCAAGAATTAGATCACTCAAACCAAGAGCATCAAGAATATCCATTCAAGTGTACGAGTAGAGTTCCAAGGGATCCAAAGCTCCTAATTCAAGGTATGTGCGGTTTGAACAAAAACACTTCTTTTGTTCTTGTGCCCAAAAATTCAATTTTTATATATGAATTTCATGTTTTTGCAAGTGGGTTTGTAACCAAATTATATTATATTGGAGAATATGAATTGATAAGTTGTTCAAGCTTCGAATTGCATGATTATTTTGCTTATTTATGATTTGAATTGATAATTCATGTTATAAATTGCACATTCCTATATTGATGTGATATTTTCAAGGGTTTCCAAGATTGGTGTCATGAATTAAAATTTATTGTGAAATTGTGATCCTTTAAGAATATACATGCCTTAAGTCCAAGAATGAATTATTGATACTTTCTAAAGTTTTTCAAGAAGTGTATTGATATTTCCATGCTATTAAAGTTTTAAATCCTATTGGTGATAGTCTACTAAAGTTTCAAGAAAAGAATTGATTTTAATCCTAAGCTAAGAAAGAAAATCCACACTATTTGATTTAAGCTAAAGGGAAGCATAGTTGGCTTACATTGCATATTTTTGAGTTGATTAAGGAGAATTTTTCTTAAAAGTTCTAAGCTTAAGTAAGGGAGTAGTATTTAGCATCAAGTTGGGCTTGATTCCAAGGTCTTATACCCTAGAACTATGAGCCATCATAGGATTTGATTTACCCCAAGTGGGTTAAGCTAGTGATCACTAAAAGTAAAAGGTTCTACTCTGATGGCAAGGATAGAATAGCTCTCCCCAACGTGTGCAAGATGTTGGACTCCATGTTTCTCACATGGTTTATGTCGGTTAGAAGAAACTCCCAAATATCCTAGATTCTCAAGCCTTAAAATTATTAAGGTTTTAAGTCCTTGAGTTTCAAAGATATTCCTTGTTTTCAAAAGACTAAAGTGCATGTTCTAAAAGTTATTATTTTAAGAGTTCAACTAGTTTACAAGCTTGATATCAAAGAAAGAATATAGATTTAGACTAAAGTATAATGGCACACGTGAATTATACTACATGTTCCATTATTCATGATTTATAAGAGTTTTATTCAAGCTATGTGAGTCATCTACAAAACCATATATGTTTTCCATAAAGATTTATTGTATTGATATTTAGTTGCATACACTTCCATATACTCAGTACATTCCCAAGTACTGATCCACATATACGCCCGTGTACTACATTATCTCATAATGTAGGTTCAGGTGCTTAGTCCCAGCAGCGCCACTGATCCCGAGTACCTTTATCTACACCTCCATTATGGTGAGTCCTCATGGTTCGAGGACCTATCTTCAGGAACTTCAGTATTTTTAGTAGTTGTTCTACTACTTTCAATTCAGTTTGAGTCAATTGGGGATCTGTCCTAATGGCTCTCTAGTTTGTTGAGTAGTAGAGGCTTGGTCAGACTAGATGGTCAGTATATTTAGATTTGAAGTATTTTATTAATTTTACAGTACACATTCAAATTTTAGTTAGACATGATATGACATGAGTCCTTATTTTTCTCTCATTATCTTTAAGTAAGCTTTATACTAAGTAGCAGGCTCAAAGTATTAGTTTGGGGCTACTTGTAGCCTTAAGCACCGTGTGACGCTTTGGAATAGGATTTTGGGGTGTTACAATCTTGGTATCTAAGCCTAAGATTTAAGGAGTCCTAGGGAGTTTGACAAACTGCGTTAAGTAGATTCTTGATTATCGGTGTGTAGCGCACCACATCTATGAGCAAGAGGCTACAAGACGTTTTAGAAAAAAGTTATTTCTTTCTTTTAGATTCTATCGTGCTTACAGTTGTCTCTCCTACCTATTGATTCATGCTCTGTTAATTCAGAAAATGCCTCCCAAGATTGAATGCTTCCAGAAATAATAACAAGAAACCCCAGCCTGTTGATCCGTTGAATAAAACTGTATCTCAAGCTGAGTTTCGGGTGGCCTTTCAGGCGTTAGCCTAAGAAGTTATCGCGAATGTTCAGGAAAATAACTAGGCTGCAGCTCTGCCTCAGCAAGGAGGTGATTTAGCTACAGTTAGGATTCTTGATTTCATGAGGATGAAGCCTCCATAGTTCTATGAGTTGAAGGCAGGTGAGGACCCACAGTTGTATCTCGAGGAGGTAAGGAAGATCACCCAAGTGATGTATATCTTAGAGGAATAAAGTGTTGAGCTAGTGTCTTATAGGTTGAAGGACATTGCTTATGACTGGGTTGTTGCATGGAAGAAGAATAGAGGGGAAGATGATGCCCCCATTACTTGGCAGGTGTTTCAAGATGCATTCTTGGATAAGTTCATCCCACTAGAGATGAGGGAAGCAAATATAGAGGAATTCATGAACTTAAGGTAGGGCTCCATAACTGTTAAGGAGTACTGCTTAAAGATCAACCCGTTAGCCAAATATGCTCCTGATTTGATTTCTAACACCCGAACTAGTATGAGTAACTTTATGACTGGAGTATCTGAACTACTATTAAAAGAGTGTAGGACTGCTATACACTACAGGGACATTGATCTTCTTAGGTTGATGATTCATGCCCAGGAAATAGAGGCATACATGATAAGGGAAAGAGATAGAGTGAAGGTAAACAAGAGGGCTAGATCCGAGCAGCATGAGTATGGTAAGTCTAGGTCCTATGGAGGGAACCGTCCACAGCTTTAGAGCCATTCTTCCATGCCAGTACCTTCATCAGCTAGTGCTCCTATGCCTAGAAATAGATAGTAGCAAGGAAATAGGCCTTCTATGTCCAAGTCCCAGAACAGTGCAAGTAATAGGCCTAATCTTCCTCCTTGTTCTAACTATGGTAGAACCCATCCCGATGAGTGATTGGATGAGCAAAGGGGTTGTTTTTGTTGTGGCAAGTTGGGCCACAAACTTAGAGAGTGTCTGCATGCCAGTCAGGGGAATAGAGATGTGCGACCTTAGACTGAGGCTAATAGTGCCCCAGCTCCTTTAGCCCGTCCAGCTCCTCCTTAGGGCACTTCTTCCAGTACTACTGGTGGTCAGCACCAGAACAGGTTCTATGCCTTACCATCACATCAGGAGTAGGAGGATTCTCTCGATGTTGTTACTGGTATGCTCTATGTCTTTCACTTTGATGTTTATGTGTTTTTGGACTCCGGGTCAAGTTTTTCTTATGTGACCCCACTTGTAGCTGTGAGTTTTGAAATAAGTCCCGAAAAGATTCCTGATCCTGGGGGAGTCAGTTATTGCTAAACAAGTGTATAAAAAGTGTCCCATTACTGTTCTTCATAGAGTCATACTTGCTAATTTGATAGAGTTAGACATGGTGGATTTTGACCTTACTCTAGGTATGGATTGGCTTCATTCCTACTATGTGTCTATAGACTGTCGTACCCGTGTAGTTAAGTTTCAGTTTCCGAATGAGCCAGTCTTCAAGTGTTTCGGGAGTTCAGTATCTCCCAAGAGTCATTTTATATCCTATCTCAAAGCCAGAAAGCTAATATCTAAAGGTTACATTTATCATCTATTTTGAGTTAAGGAAACGAGGTCTGAGGCTCCAACCATTCAGTCAGCCAACATTGTTAATGAGTTCCCTGATGTTTTTTCGAAAGATTTCCCAAGGGTACCTCCCGATAGAAAGATAGAATTCAGGATTGACCTTCTTCTCGATACTCAACCTATTTCTATTCCTCCCTATCGTATGGCACCTACAGAGCTTAAGGAGTTGAAAGAGAAAATCAAAGATATTTTAGACAAAGGTTTTATAAGGCCCAATGTGTCACCTTGGGGAGCACCTATTTTATTCGTGCAAAAGAAAGATGGTTCTTTGAGTATGTACATTGACTATCGTTAGCTTAATAAGGTCACAGTCAAGAATAAGTATCCTCTTTTGAGAATTTATGACCTATTTGATCAGTTACAAGGTGTGAGTTATTTCTTGATGATAGACCTTAGATCCGCCTATCATCAACTTAAAGTAAGGGAGTGTGATATCCCAAAGAAAGCCTTCCAAACCCGTTATGGTCACTTTGAGTTTCTAGTCATGTATTTTGGGCTACCCAATGCTCCAGCGGCTTTCATGGATCTCATGAATCAAGTGTTCAAGCAGTCTCTTGATATGTTTGTCATAGTGTTCATAGATGATATCTTTGGTTACTCCTGTACTGAGAATGACCAAGCGAATCATCTTAGAATTGTTTTGTAGGATCTTAGAGATCATCAGTTCTTTGTAAAATTCAGCAAGTGTGAATTTCTGATAAGATCAGTAGCCTTTCTGGGTCACATTATTTCAGCTGAAGGCATTAGAATTGATCCCTAAAAGACAAAAGCTGTAAGAAATTGGCCCATAGCTATCTCTCCATCAGACATTAAAAGTTTATTGGGTCTAGCTGGCTACTACAGCCATTTTGTTGAAGGTTTCTCTTCTATTGCATCCTCCATGACCCGGTTGACCCAAAAGAAAGTTAAGTTCCTTGGTCAGATTCCTATGAGAAGCATTTTTAAGAGTTGAAGACTCAACTCACCTCAGCCCCAATGTTTACTTTACCTGATGGTATGGATGGTTTTGTGGTATATTGTGATGCCTCTAGAATTAGTTTGGGTTATATGTTGATGCAGAGAGGTAAGGTTATAGCTTATGCCTCTAGACAGTTGAAGCCACATAAAAAGAACTACCCAACCCATGTTCTTGAATTAGATGCTGTGGTTTTTGCTTTGAAAATCTGGAGACACTATCTGTATGGTGTTCATGTTGATGTGTTTATGAAACACAAAAGCTTGTAGTATGTGTTTTCTCAGAGGGAGTTGAATCTTTGCCAGAGGATATAGTTAGAGTTGTTAAAAGATTATGATATGAGCATGTTATACCATCTGGGCAAGGCCAATGTAGTGAGAGACACCCTTAGCAAGTTATCTATTGGCAGTGTGACTCTTGTAGAGAAGGGTAAAAAAGAGTTCGATAGAGATGTGCATTGTTTGGCTATATTGGGTGTTAGGTTGCTTGATTCTGCAGAGGGGAGTATTTTTGAATGGAGTAGTTCCGAATCCTCTTCAGTTTTAGAAGTAAAGGAGAATCAAGACTTAGATGCTAGTTTGGTCAGACTAAAGGAGTCAGTTAAGGACAAAAAGGTAGAGATTTTCTCCTAAGGGGGAGATGGGGTGTTGACAATGCAGGGTAGATTATGTGTTCCTTATGTTGGTGATCTGAGGTAGAGAATTATGACTGAAACGTATGGCGCATGGTATTCTATTCATCCTGGTGCTACCAAGATGTACCACAACTTACGGGAAATCTATTGGTGGAGTGGTATGAAGAAAAATATAGCTGAGTTCATATCTAAGTGTGTAACTTGCCAACAGGTGAAGGTAGAGCACCAGAGACCTGGTGGTATGATGCAAGAATTTGGTATACCCACTTGGAAGTGGGAAGAAGTGAATATGGATTTTGGGACTGATTACCTCTTTTGCGTCGTCACCATAATTCTATTTGTGTTATTGTATACATCTAATGATTATGCTAGATTGTATATTCGGGATTTGATTAAGTTGTATGGAGTTACCTTGTCTATCATCTCAGATAGGGGTACTCAATTTACTTCTTAGTTTTGGATGGAATTTTAGAGGGGTTTTGGTACCAAAGTTCATTTGAGTTCTGCTTTACATCCGCAGACAGATGGTCAGGCTGAGAAGACCATCCAAACTTTGGAGGATATGTTGAGAGCATATGCTCTTAACTTTAAAGTTAGTTGGGATGAGCATTTACCATTGATTGGGTTTACGTAGAACAATAGTTACCATGGTAGCATCAAGATGGAACCATTTGAGGCTTTGTATGGTAGAAGAGGTAGATTACCCATAGGTTGGTTTGAAGTGGGTGAGGATACTTTGATTAGACCTGATGGAGTGGTTGAGGCTATGGAGAAGGTGAAGTTGATTAGAGAAAGGTTAAAGACATCTTAGAGTTGTCAGAAGTCATATGCAGATGTGAGAAGAAGAGACCTTGAGTATGAAGTAAATGACTTGGTGTATCTGAAAATCTCACCTATGAAAGGGGTGAAGAGGTTTGGCAAGAAGGGGAAGCTTAATCCCCGACATGTTGGCCCCTATAGAATCTTAAGTCGGGTGGGGAGAGTAGCCTATGAGTTTGAGTTGCCTGTAGAGTTGTCAGTTGTGCATCCTATCTTTCATGTCTCCATGCTTAAGAAGCACATTGGTGATTCCGCTGTTGTGAATCCTTTAGAGAGCCCAGATATCCCGACTAGCCTTTCGTTTGAAAAGATTCTAGTTGAGATTCTAGACCACCAGATTCGTAGACTGAGGAACAAAGAGGTTCCCTTAGTCAAAGTGTTCTGGGGAAATCAGTCAGTTGAGGGAGCAACTTCGCAAGGCGAGTCACATATGAGATCCAAGTACCCGTACCTATTCTCTGCAAGTTGAGATCAAGCCGAAGGTACCTTTCCCTCTTAATTCAGTCCCTTTCTAATCAAAGATTCAGTTATATAGCTATTCTCCATATATGTTCATGAATTCTCTGAAGCATTCAAGAGCTTAGAAAGATATAGATTCAGTTTAGCCATTTGTTTTAGCTGTATATCCTCAGTTTTCTCTATATTTTTAGCTTAACTAGCGACATTTGAGGACGAATGTTCCCAAGGGGGAGACATTGTAATACCCTAAACTTTTCTTAAGCTTAATTTTGCCTCAAGAAGGTTAAGGAATGATTTCCTAAGTGAGTATCATTTAAACTATATAGAATTTCCCTAATTTCAACTTTTTCTCATGTGAGAAATTTAATTAGCTTTCCAACGATATAAGATCCACACAAATCTGATAACTGGGAAAAAAGTTATGGCTAATTTTAGTCCTAGTCGTAAAACAACATCATTTTAGTGCTTGGCGCGTCGAGGAGAGGGTCTATTTGACAATTGTCAATTTCTAGTGGAACTCCATGATAGCAGCGCGTCACTTTGAAGTTCCAGGTTCCAACCAGTGGGACAACTCGATAGCACTGCGTCCCTGTGACCCTCAAAATCCCGTTTGTCAAATTCCAGTGAGCCCCCGCGATAGTGGCGCGTTGCGGTGGCCCATAAAATCGGGTTTTCCAGTTCAACTTTTCCAACTTCGTACAGAAGTTAAAAAGGTTAATTTGGACTTTTTCCAATCCCCTTAAATCGTCCAAACACCTAATCCAAGGTCATTCCAAGCATCATATACGACTTTTCTAAAAAATTCTCTCAAATTAAAAACCCTAAGCATGCAAACCCAATTCCAAGAATCTCCTAACTTCACCATTAATTCTTCAAATTGATTCAAGAATTGGATCCCTCAAACCAAGAGCATCAAGAATATCCATTCAAGTGTATGAATAGAGTCCCAAGGGATAGAGGTCATCCAAAGCTCCTAATTCAAGGCATGTGGGGTTTGAACAAGAACACTTCTTTCGTTCTTGTGCCCAAAGATTTGATTTTTATAAATGAATTTCATATTTTTGCAAGTGGGTCTGTACCCAAATTATATTATATTGGAGAATATGAATTGATAAGTTGTTAAAGATTTGAATTGCATTATTATTTAGCTTATTTATGATTTGAATTGATAATTCATGCTATAAACTGCATATTCCTATATTGATGTGATATTTTCAAGGGTTTCCAAGATTGGGGTCATGAATTAAGCTTTATTGTGAAATTGTGATCCTTTAAGAATATACATGCCTTAAGTCCAAGAATGAATTGTTGATACTTTCTAAAGTATTACAAGAAGTGTATTGATATTTCCATTCTATTAAAATTTTAAAGCCTATTGGTGATAGTCCACCAAAATTTCAAGAAAATAGTTGATTTTAATCCTAATCTAAGAAAGAAAATCCATACTATTTGATTTAAGCTAAAGAGAAGCATAGTTAGCTTCCATTGCATATTTCTGAGTTGCTTAAGGTGAATGTTTCTTAAAAGTTCTGAGCTTAAGTAAGGGTGTAGTATTTGGCACCGATTTGGGCTTGATTCCAAGGTCTCATGCCCCAGAACTACGAGCCACCATAGGATTTGATTTACCCCAAGTGGGTTAAGCTAGTGATCACTAAAAGTAAAAGGTTCTACTTGATGGAAAGGATTGAACAACTCTCCCCGAAGTGGGCAAGTCATTGGACTCCATGCAGCTCACATGGTTTATGTTGGTTAGAAGAAACTCCCATGTTTACTAGAGTCTCAAGTCTTAAAATTATTAAGGTTTTAAGTCCTGGAGTTTCAAATTAATTCCTTGTTTTCAAAAGACTAAAGTGCATGTTCTAAAAGTTGTTTTAAGAGTTCAACTAGTTTACAAGATTGAGATCAAAGAAGGAATATAGATTTAGAATAAAGTGTAATGGCTCACGTGAATTATACTACATGTTTCATTATTCATGATTTATGAGAGTTTTATTGAAGCTATCTGAGTTATCTACAAAACCATGTATGCTTTCCATAAAGATTTATTGTATTGATATTTAGTTGCATACACCCCCATATACTCAGTAAATTCCCAAGTTCTGATCCATATATACGTCTATGTGCTACATTGTCTCATAATATAGGTTTACGTGCTCAGTCCCAGTAGCGCCACTGATTCCGAGTACCTTTATCTATACCTTCACTTTGTTGAGTCCTCTTGGTTCGAGGACCTATCTTCAGGCACTTCAATATTTTTAGTAGTTGTTCTACTGCTTTCAGTTCAGTTCGAGTCAGCTAGGGATCTATCCTAATGGCTCTCTAGTTTGTTGAGTAGTAGAGGCTTTGTCAGACTTGATTGTCAGTATATTTAGATTTGAAGTATTTTGTTACTTTTACAGTACTTATTCGAATTTCAGTTAGACAGGATGTGACATGATTCCTTATTTTTCCTTTTTTATCTTTAAGTAAGCTTTGTACTAAGTACCAGGCTCAAAGTGTTAGCTTGGGGCTACTTGTAGCCTTAAGAACCGTGTGACGCTCTGGGATAGGATTTCAGGGCCTTACAAACTTGGTATCAGAGCCTAAGGTTTAAGGAGTCCTAGGGAGTCTGACAAGCCGCGTCAAGTAAAGTCATGATTATCGGTGTGTAGCGCAACACATCTATGAGCAAGAGGCTGCAGGACATTTAAAGAAAAAATTATTGTTTTTTTTAGATTCCATTGTGCCTACAATTGTCTCTCCCAGCTATTAATTCGTGCTCTGTTATATTAGAAAATGCCTCCCCGAAGAGCGATTTCCCATAAACACAATAATGAGCAAACCCAGCCTATTGATCCCTTGAATAAGATTGTCTTTTATACAAAGTTTTGGGCAGCCTTTCACGCGTTAGCCTAATCAGTTATCGCGAATGTTTAGGCGAATAACCAGGCCATAGTTCTGCCTCAGCAAAGAGGTGATTTAGACGCTGTTAGGATCTGTGATTTCATGAGGATAAACTCTCTAGAGTTCTATAATTTAAATGCAGGTGAGGACCCACAGTTGTATCTCGAAGAGGTAAGAAAGATCACCTAAGTGATGTATGTCTCGGAGGAAGAAAGTGTTGAGCTGCCGTCTTACAGGTTGAAGGACATTGCTTATGACTGGATTGTTGCATGGAAGAAGAATAGAGGGGAAGATGATGCCCCTGTTACTTGGCAGGTATTTCAAGATGCATTTATGGACAAGTTCTTCCCACTTGAGATGAGGGAAGAAAAAATAGAGGAATTCATGAACTTAAGGAAGGGCTCCATGACTGTTAAGAAGTACTACTTGAAGTTCAACCAATTATCCAAATATGCTCGTGATTTGATTTATGACACCCAAACTAGTATGAGTAAGTTCGTGACTGGAGTATCTGGACTGGTGTTAAAAAGTGTGTAGGATTGCTATGCTCAATAGGGACATGGATCTTGCAAGGTTGATGATCCATACCCAGCAAATAGAGGCAGACAAGATAAGACAAACAGATAGAGCGAGGGGAAACAAGAGGGCTAGATTTGAGCAACATGAGTATGGTCAGGCTAGGTCCTATTGAGGGAACCGTCCACAGTTTTAGTACCGTTTATCTATGCCAGCACCTTCGTCAGCTAGTGCTCCCGCACCTAAAAATAGGCAGGAGCAAGAGAACAGGACTTCTATGTCCAAGTCCCAGAATAGTGTAAGTAACAGGCCTAATTATCCTCACTGTGCTAAGTGTGGTAGGACCCATCCCGATGAGTGTTTGGCCAAACAGAGGGGTTGTTTTGGTTGTGATAAATTGGGCCATAGACTTAGAGAGTGTCCGCATGCTAGGTAAGGGAAAAGAGATGTGCGACCTTAGAGTCAGGATAATAGTTCCCTAGTTCCTTTAGCCCATCCAGCTTCTCCTCAGGGTGCTTCTTCCAGTACTGCTGGCGGTCAGCGCCAGAACAGGTTCTATGTCTAATAATCCCATCAGGAGCAAGAGAATTCTCCCGACGTTGTTACGTGTATACTTCGTGTCTTTCACTTTGACGTTGTTTCTCTTATGTGACCCCACTTGTAGCTGTGAGTTTTAAAATAAGTCCCAAAAATATTCCTGAGCCTTTCTTAGTTTCTACTCTCGTGGGGGAGTCAGTTATTGCTAAACAAGTTTATAAAAAGTGTCCCGTTACTATTCTTCATAGAGTCATACTTGCTGATTTGATAGAGTTGGACATGGTAGATTTTGACCTTATTTTAGGTATAGATTGGCTTCATTCCTGCTATGCGTCTATAGACTATCATACCCGTGTGGTTAAGTTTCAGTTTCCAGATGAGCCAGTCTGTCCAGGAGTTCAGTATCTCCCAAGAGTCATTTTATATCCTATCTCAAAGCCAGAAAGCTAATATCCAAAGGTTTAATTTATTATCTAGTTTGAGTTAAGGACGCTAGGTCCGAGACTCCAACCATTTAGTCGGCCAACATTGTTAATGAGTTCCCTGATGTTTTTTCGGAAGATCTCCCAAGGGTACCTCCTAATAGAAAGATAGAATTCGGGATTGACCTTCTTCCCGATACTCAGCCTATTTCTGTTCCTCCTTACTGTATGGAACCTGCAGAGCTTAAGGATTTGGAAGAGAAACTCAAAGATCTTTTATACAAGGTTTTATAAGTCCCAGTGTGTCACCTTAGGGCACACTTGTTCTATTTATGCGAAAGAAAGATAGTTCTTTGCGTATGTGTATTGACTATCGTCAGCTTAATAAGGTTACATTTAAGAACAAATATCCTCTTTCAAGAATTGACGACCTGTTTGATCAGTTACGAGGTGTAAGTTATTTCTCAAAGATAGACCTTAGATCCTGCTATCATCAACTTAAAGTAAAGGAGTGTGATATCCCAAAGATAGCCTTCCGAACCTGTTATGGTCACTTTGAGTTTATAGTCATGTCTTTCGGGCTATCCAATGCTCCAGCGGCTTTCATGGACCTCATGAATCGAGTGTTCAAGAAGTATCTTGATATATTTTTCATAGTGTTCATAGATGATATCTTTGTTTACTCTCGTACTGAGAATGACCATGTAAATCATCTTAGAATTATTTTGCAAACTCTTAGAGATCATCAGTTGTTTGCCGAATTCAGCAAGTGTGAATTTTTGCTAAGATCAGTAGCCTTTCTGGGTCATATCATTTCAGCCGAAGGTATTAGAGTTGATCCCCAAAAGACAGAAGTTGTATGAAATTGGCCTAGACTTATCTCTCCATCAGGCATTAGGAGTTTCTTGGGTCTAGCTGGCTACTACCACCGTTTTGTTGAAGGTTTCTCTTCTATTGCATCCCACACAACCCGATTGATCCAAAAAAAAAGTTAAGTTCCTTTGGTTAGATTCCTGTGAGAAGAGTTCTCAAGAGTTGAAGAATCAACTCAGCTCAGCCCCTATGTTGACTTTGCCTGATGGTATAGATTGTTTTGTGGTGTATTATGATGCCTCTAGATTTGGTTTGGGTTGTATGTTGATGTAGAAAGGTATTGTTATAGCCTATGCCTCAAGATAGTAGAAGCCACATGAAAAGAATTACCCAACCCATGATCTTGAATTAGCTGCTGTGCTTTTTACTTTGAAAATCTGGAGACACTATTTGTATAGTGTTCATGCTGATGTGTTTATGGACCACAAAAGCTTGCAGTATGTGTTTTCTCAGAGGGAGTTGAATCTTTTCCTGAGGAGATGGTTAGAGTTGATAAAATATTATGATATGAGCGTGTTGTACAATCCAGGCAAGGCCAATGTAGTGGCAGACGCCCTTAGTAGGTTATCTATGGGCAGTGTGACTCATGTAGAGAAGGATAAGAAAGAGTTAGCTCAATATGTGCATTGTTTGGCAAGACTAGGTATTAGGTTGCTTGATTCTACTGAGGGGAGTATTTTGGTGCGGAGTAGTTCGGAATCCTCTTTAGTTTCAGAAGTGAAGGAGAAACAAGACTTAGATGTTAGTTTGTTCAGACTGAAGGAGTCAGTTAAGGATAAAAGGGTAGAGGTTTTCTCCCAAGGGGGAGATGGGGTGTTGAGAATGTAGGGTAGATTGTGTGTTTCTTATGTTGATGATCTGAGCCAGAGAATTATGATGGAAGTTCATGGTGCGTAGTATTCTATTCATCCTGGTGCTACCAAGATGTACCGCAACTTGCGGGAAATCTATTGGTGGAGTGGTTTGAAGAAGAACATAGCTGAGTTCGTAGCTAAGTGTGCAACTTGCCATCAGGTCAAGGTAAAGCATCAGAGACACAGTGGTATGATGCAAGAATTTGGTATACCCACTTGGAAGTGGGAAGAAGTGAATATGGTTTTCGTGACTGGTTTACCTCTTTTGCATCATCACCATGATTCTATTTGGGTTATTATAGACAGGCTGACTAAGTCAGCGCATTTCTTGCCCGTGCATACATCCTATACAACTGACAATTATGCTAGTTTTATATTCGGGAGTTGATCAGGTTGCGTGGAGTTACCTTGTCTATCATCTTAGATAGGGGTACTCAGTTTACTTCTCAGTTTTGGAGGGAATTCTAGAAAGGTCTTTGTACCTAAGTTCATTTGAGTTCTTCTTTATGTCCGCAGACAGATAGTCAGGCTGAGAGGACCATTGAAACTTTGGAGGATATGTTGAGAGCATTTTCTCTTAACTTCAAAGGTAGTTGGGATGAGCATTTACCATTGACTGAGTTAGCATATAACAATAGTTACCATGCTAGCATCAAGATGGCACCATTTGCGGCTTTGTATGGTAGAAGATGTAGATCACCCATAGGTTGGTTTGAAGTTTGTGAGGCTAATTTGATTGAACCTAATGCAATATTTAAGGCTATGGATAAGGTGAAGTTGATTAAAGAAAGGTTAAAGACAGCCCAGAGTCGTCAGAAGTCATATACAGATGTGAGAAGAAGAGACCTCGAGTTTGAAGTTAATGACTAGGTGTATCTGAAAATCTCACCTATGAAAGGGGTGAAAAGGTTTGACAAAAAGGGGAAACTTAGTCCCTGGTATGTTGGCCCCTATAGAATCCTAAGTCGTGTGGGGAGAGTAGCCTATGAGCTTGAGTTGTCCATAGAGTTGTCAGCTGTGCATCCCATCTTTCATGTCTCTATGCTTAAGAAGCACATTGGTGATTCCGTTGTCGTGAATCCTTTAGAGAGACTAGCCTTTCATTTGAAGAGATTCCAGTTGAGATTCTAGACCACCAAATTCGTAGACTAAGGAACAAAGAGGTTCCTTGGTCAAAGTGTTGTGGCGAAACTAGTTAGTCGAGGGCGCTAGTTGGGAAGCCTAGTCAGATATGAGATCCAAGTACCCACACCTATTCTCCGCAAGTTGAGATCAAGCCGAAGGTACCGTTCCCTCTTAATTCAATCCCTTTTCAAGGAATTAGTTATATAGCTATTCTCAATATAAGTTCATGCATTCTCCGAAGTATTCAAGAGTTTAGAAAGATATAGATTTAGTTTACCTATTTGTTTTAGCTATGTATCCTTAGTTTTCTCTATATTCTTATCTTAACTAGCGAGATTTGAGGATGAATGTTCCCAAGGAAGAGATATTGTAATACCCTAAACTTTTCTTAAGCTTAATTTTGCCTCGAGAAGGTTAAGGAATGACTTCCTAAGTGAGTATCATTTAAATTATGTAGAATTTCCCTAATTTTTACATTTTATCATGTGGAAAATTTAATTAGCTTTCCAACGATATAAGATCCACCTAAATCAGATAACCGGGCAAGAGATTATGGCTAATTTAAGTCCTAGTCGTAAAACAACATTAGTTTAGTACTTGGCGAATCGGGAGAGGGTCTATTTGACAATCGTCAATTTTCAATGGAACTCCATGATAGCGGCGCGTCGCTTTGAAGTTCCAGGTTCCTACCAGTGGGACAACTTGATAGCACTGCGTCGCTGTGACCCTTAAAATCCCGTTTGTCAAATTCTAATGAGCCCACACGATAGTGGCACGTTGCGGTGGCCCATAAAATCGGGTTTTCCAGTTCAACTTTTCCAACTTTGTACAGAAGTTAAAAAGGTTACTTTGGATTTTTCCCAATCCCCTTAAATCGTCCAAACACCTAATCCAAGGTCATTCCAAGCATCATATACGACTTTTCTAAAAAATTCTCTCAAATTAAAAACCCTAAGCATGCAAACCCAATTCCAAGAATATCTAACTTCATCATTAATTCTTCAAATTGATTCAAGAATTGGATCCCTCAAACCAAGAGTATCAAGAATATCCATTCAAGTGTATGAATAGAGTCCCAAGGGCTAAAGTTCAATCATAGCTCCTAATTCAAGGCATGTGGGGTTTGAACAAGAACACTTCTTTCGTTCTTGTGCCCAAAGATTCGATTTTTATAAATGAATTTCATATTTTTGCAAGTGGGTCTGTACCCAAATTATATTATTTTGGAGAATATGAATTGATAAGTTGTTAAAGATTTGAATTGCATTATTATTTAGCTTATTTATGATTTGAATTGATAATTCATGCTATAAATTGCACATTCCTATATTGATGTGATATTTTCAAGGGTTTCCAATATTGGTGTCATGAATTAAGCTTTATTGTGAAATTGTGATCCTTTAAGAATATACATGCCTTAAGTCTAAGAATGAATTGTTGATACTTTTTAAAGTGTTTCAATAAGTTTATTGATATTTCCATGCTATTAAAGTTTTAAAGCCTATTGGTGATAGTTTACCAAAGTTTCAAGAAAAGAGTTGATTTTAATCCTAAGCTAAGAAAGAAAATCCACACTATTTGATTTAAGATAAAGGGAAGCATAGTTGGCTTCCATGGGATATTTTTGAGTTGCTTAAGTTGAATTTTTCTTAAAAGTTCTAAGCTTAAGTAAGGGAGTAGTATTTAACTTTGAGTTGGCTTGATTCCAATGTCTCATGCCCCAGAAGTACGAGCCACCGTAGGATTTGATTTACCCCAAGTGGGTTAAGCTAGTGATCACTAAAAGTAAAAGGTTCTACTCCAATGGCAAGGATAGAACAACTCTCTCCAACGTGGGCAAGTCGTTGGAATCCTTGTAGCTCATATAGTTTATGTCGGTTAGAAGAAACTCCCAAGTTTCCTAGAGTCTCAAGTCTTAAAATTATTAAGGTTTTAAGTCCTTGAGTTTCAAAGAAGTTCCTTGTTTTCAAAAGACTAAAGTGCATGTTCTAAAAGTTGTTGTTTTAAGAGTTCAACTAGTTTACAAGCTTAAGCCAAAGAAAGAATACAAATTTATAATAAAGTGAAATGGCTCACGTGAATTATACTACATGTTTCATTATTCATGATTTATGAGAGTTTTATTCAAGCTATGTGAGTTATCTACAAAACCATGTATGTTTTCCATAAAGATTTATTGTATTGATATTTAGTTGTATACACCCCCATATACTCAGTACATTCCCAAGTGCTGATCCACATATACGTCTGTGTGCTATATTGTCTCATAATGTAGGTTCAGGTTCTCAGTCCCAGCAGCGCCACTTATCCCGAGTACCTTTATCTACACCTCCTCTGTAGTGAGTCCTCCTGGTTCGAGGACCTATTTTCAGGAACTTCAGTATTTTTAGTAGTTGTTCTACTGCTTTCATTTTAGTTCGAGTCAGTTGGGGATCTGCCCCAATGACTCTCTAGTTTGTTGAGTAGTAGAGGCTTTGTCAGACTAGATGGATAGTATATTTAGATTCGCAGTATTTTGTTACTTTTACAGTACTCATTCAGATTTCAGTTAGACATGATATGACCATATTCCTTATTTTGCTCTCATTATCTTTAAGTAAGCTTTATACTAAGTAGCAGGATCAAAGGGTTAGCTTGTGGCTACTTGTAGCCTTAAGCACCGTGTGATGCTTCGAGATAGGATTTCGGGGCGTTACAAGAAATATGATGTACAATAGGTAATAATCTAGACTGAGAAAAAGAATGTCTATTATAATAGTAGACTGATCATCAAATTGAATACAAACCCTACCTTCCAAGTTTTGAGTAATATGCAAAAAGTCGCTATTCGTCAAATTATTAGTAAACTAACTCAGAGATATGACCGAATTTAGGGTCCAAGTAGTTGGAAAATCAATTTTATTCCACCTAATAGGTCTTCTGGTGGTGACTTTAAACTTTGAAAAATTAGTTTCTACCAAAATAGTCTGATCCGATGTATTATATAATTTACATCTAGGATTTAATGTGGACAATAATTTATTATAAATTATGTATGATAAATATATAATTTCAGAACTGGATGCATAATTATAACCATGCATTTTAACATTTAAGGTTAAAGCATCAAGTATTAACACCAGTCAGTGATAACTGCAAATTTGGTTGAGTATTAAAATAAATCGGACCATAAGCTATAGTAAATTTAATCGAACCCATCAGATATTATCAAAAATTTAAATTTCTAGCATCTATAAGAACTTCCAAAAACATCTTTGGAAACCTTTTAATGGTTAAAGGTTTAAAAGCAATTTGTACCATAAGCAAATATTTATTATCAGTAGAATTTTCTATTAACTAAATTGATTCAAATATCCCGCAGTCGACATATGTTCTTCATTTAAGATATTTACCTACACATAACTAATTTAACAAAAATAAAATAAAATAAGAATTTTTCTAAAAAAGAACTATTTACATGCAGATAAAATTAATTTATAAAAATAAAAATAAAAGTTTGCTAAAAAGGAGGAAAAGTCCTACCGAAACTGTTAGCAGCGAAAAAAACCTACCGGATCTTACCTGTATAATAGATATGTTTTTCTTTTGTTCTTATCCATTTTCCTTGCCGCTTGTTTTCACAAATAAACTGCCACCGACGAGGACATATATATCATGTTGCCGCCGCTGCTAGTGATGCCTTTTGCCTTCAATTTTTTAGCAACCTCTGCTTTGGAAGTTTCATTTTTCGTTCCTTTTTCTGTGTTAAAATTAAAGACAAAACTGTCCTTGCCATCACCATTACTCCAGTGCATCAAATCTCGAATACTTCACCGCTTAAATGCTGATCCAGTTGAATTACTCTTCTTACACGTGCTCGGTGAATTCATCTCGTTTATCTCCGGCTTTCATACATATTAACTTCCCAGAGGTACACTTTCCAACTCACCAGATTGCGGTTAAAAACAAAAAAAAAAATTTAGAGTGCATTTTTGAGCCCTCTGAATTTTCACTTACCAAAGAGAACTCAAAATCTTCTTCAGTTCCATCGGCACCGTCAATTTAATTGGTAATTTTGATGGGGATTTAACCAGCGATTTCTGCTATGCTATTTGTAGAATAGCTGCTAAAACTAGGAGAGAAAAATTCTTATTCTTGTTGCTTTCTTTGAATAACTATAATTGAATAACTGTAAATTCTTCTTGATGCCTGAATATGATCACCTGCAAGCAAATAATAATTCACAGTTGAACGTATTATAAAATAAATAAAATTATTGTAATAAAATAAATGAAGTATGTATACTTTTTCATCTTGTAAAAGCATTTCATGTTTCAGTTATCGGAAAGTTATCGGAATTTTCATGTTCTGAAACATACCACTATCGAAGTCAATTTTAGAAGATAGTTTTTATGATATTGGCAACTGTGTATTTTCTGAGGATGAATTTGAAACTATTGGTGTATGTATTTATAATACTGCTTTAGTTTTGGAATTGCATAGTTGAGTTAAAGATAACCGTAAGAATAATATAATTTTAAATTTAAATTCAAATTAAATTATGATAAGCACTAAGAGTTGATAATATTAAAACATACAAATCATGGAGGAAATTATAATCAAATTAAATTCAAAATTATTATGGCTGAAATGTGTTTTTAGTTGTGATAAAATTATTATTATTATTATTATTATTATTATTTCTGTAATTATTATTATTATTATTATTATTTTTATTGGAATTTTTAAATTTAATTTGACAATTGATAACAACTAAATTATCACATTAACTTTCCTATTTAATTCTGCATAGATAACTCTTCGAGTTTGGGTCCTAATTTCAAGTTAATGATAATCTTTTTTTAAAAAACACCTAATACTTTCAAATTCAAATATTTTAAATATTTTAATTAATTTTCATTACAATATTTTCATGCCCCGAGTATGCACCGCGGACGTCACACGTGCTACCGACCCTGAAGGATGATAAGTGATACCAGTACGATCACGTAGATGGACTTATGAGGGCGTATATTAGACCCGAGGGTTGGTGTGTGCAATGAAGTGCAAAGAAGTACCTAAATGGACACCAAAACAGTCCACTACATACACTAAAAGGGCCAAATCAGTCCACTACATACACTAGAGGGGTGCCCCTTCACTAAAGGGCCTTTGGGTTATTTTACCTATTATTTGTAATACACTATAAATAGAATAATGTAGGGTTTCATTAGGGATTTTGATGAATATTATGAGTTTATAACACATGAAACATTTCCTCTCTAAGGAGAGAAGATCACCAACCCGAAATTATAACTAGGGAAATCAACTTAAGTGTCGAATCACTCGTGTTGGATTCAAGCTTGGAAACGTTGGATGCTTGAGAGATCGAGGTCACTATTGTGCCAATGTAAGAGTTAGGTATTTTATGTGTGTGATGTTAAATGTCCAATAGTGGAATAGGCTTTTGGGTTGTTAATATTATACCTTCAATTTGTCTAACTATCTATCCTTTCGTTTCTTTATAATTATGTATTAGTATTGATGTTATAACTGTGTCTTTGTGTTGTTAATGTGGAATCTGAAATTAGTTTATTGTTCATCTTGTTCTTGTTGTGTTGCTACTGTTTTGGTGTTATTACGCCCTTGTGCCTTGTATTCTTCTTGTTCGTAGTGAATCCGAGAGGGGTCACCAAAAGAGGTCCTTGTTTTTTGTCTAGTGGACTGATTTTGGTGTTTGTTTACGTGCTTCCGTTGTCTTTCTTGTATCATTTGGCATCAGAGAATGGCTAGATCTTGTTCCTACAAGATCAATCTTGGGCTTGCTTATTAGAATTTTTTTTTTTAAAAAAGTTGAAATCTGGAAATTCCAAAAAGAAGCAAATCTGTCTATTTTTGTGTCTTGGCCGAAATTGTGTTCTTGTTGTGTCTTGGCTAAGATTTTTCTTATTTTGAGTATAGATGTAGGAGTCATTTTATTTGTTTTGTTTTTTCTAGTATTAGCTTCTTCATCTCTAATACTAAAGAAGTCTAGATCTAGATTTGAGCTTTAATTGTTGATGTTGTTGTTGTGAACCTAAACTTTGGCCGTGTAATTGTTGTTGGTATTGTTGTTGCCGATTCAAAGATTGGACGTGTGGTGTGTTGTTGGTTCAAGGTTTGAATTTGTATGGTGGTTATTGTGTTGTATTTTTAAGCTTTGAAAGGTATTGTTAATGTTTGGGGTCCAACTTGAACCTTAGAACTTCAAGATTCAAAAAAGTGTGCTCTTGTTGTTCTTCACATCTTCATCTATTGTTGAAGAAAAACTGGATGTTTGATCTTGAAAGTTGAACAAAGAGAGTGTGTATTTTGTTAGTCTTGAAACACATATTTCCAAAATATAAAACCTCTCAAGACTTTTACAAGCAATTCCAACCACTTAAGGACTTTAGCAACCACTTTTCCAACAACCTTCCATGATTTAAGGACCATGTCTTGAGGAGAAAAGTCAAGTCTTGCTTTTTGAATATGAAAGAGGATTTCAAGAATTTTTTTCTCTCCTTAACCAATTCCCACCAATTCCAAATTACAATTGGACCAAGACTTGAATTAGAAAATAAAATTTGATAACAACCGCAACCAATACGTGGTTGCCACATCATGTTTCTACTGTTCACCGATAATTTTTAAGCTCAAATTTCAGATTTGTTAGTTTCATTTTATTATTTCCTAGTTCCGTTTGTTGGTTCGAACACTAATTAACAAACTAGTAATCTCCTACTAGATTGTAAATTAGTTGTAGAGTCCGTTTGTTCGTGTCTACGTTTGTTGTGTGCTTTTATCTTTTGTGAGTTCATTGTATCTTGTTGGTTCAAGTTCGTAAACAAATTTTCTTTGAGTCAATTCAAATGAAAATCTATTCCGGGCAAGAGTAGACTCAACCCTCAATCACTCGCAAAGTACAAGCCGACTTTCAATACTTGTGAAACCAAGTGTGAGGTAAAAATCGAGAGTGAGAGTGTGGTGAGGCATTTTTGAGCTAATAAGTTTATTGTTTTGTTTTTCGTTGTTGTATTTTCTTTTAGGTACCATGGCTGCCACCAATATCGATGCCATGTTTGACCGCATCACTGATAATATTGAAGACATGAAAGGGCACGTTGAAAGGCTACGCCAATTGGTATCCACAGTTATCCCAACAAATCCAAAACCTAAGGTCCAAACACCTAGAGGTGAGAGCTTCCCGAAGGAAGTTGCTGCCCAAACTTGTGAAGGGCTTTCACACTGAGGTAAAGATGAACATACACATGAACTTCAAGGGAAAATAACTAAAATCTTATACTTTGGTACATGTGAATGATGAACATGTGACTAATAAGCGGTTGAGTGTGAGTAGTAGCTTTCCTACATATGAGTATATATTGATTCCTTACCACTTGTGGATGATGTACATGTTGTACGAGTGGATACACTAGTTGATCCTATAGATGACCGAATCGACTTTTCTAGTAAGATCGATTTGTGTCCACCTAGTGTTGAAGCTATTGTGTTGAATGAAAGTACATCGTTATGTGAAAATTGTGTTGATCAACTTTTGTGTAAAACTTGCCCACCACTTGAGAATTTGTGTGATGTGATTAATGAATCTCAAGTGAGTGAAGAATTTGAAGATGTTGGTCAAGGACAAAGGAGTGAACCCGTGAGCCTATGTTGTTGTAAAGTATCTAATGTTTGCTTGGCTCATAGGGTTAATCATGTGCTTGACATATCTTTGAAAAATAATTTTGCTTATAATCCTTTGCATGACACCCCACCCGTGCTTGACAAATATAGTGACTTGAATTGTGATCTCTTTGATGTTAATGGTGGTTTGTGTCTACTCGAGGACCGTAGGGCAAATGTGATTGTCTCTTTGGGGTGTTGCTCATATCCGTGCATCCATGTTTGACATACTTGTATTTAAGTTATGTGAACCACAACTTGAGGATGTCAAGTTGTATTCTTATTTGTGGAAGGGTCCAAGGATGTTAAAGACTTCTTGTCACCTTCATGGGGTTGGACAAGTTGAAGTATCTTGTGGGACTCTTGGGGGCGTGCTTCACATCATTTGTAGAGGGAAGCTGAGTTCTTGGGCAAACTGCTTGCCTTGGATTGGATTGTTGCATGGCAGTTTCCCTATTCTCCCTATTGGTATGACTCCCTTGATGGAATGCCTTCCCTCAGTAAGTGGTTAGAAGGAGAGAGGTCCTACTTGCTTGTAATGTACCTTTCTCTCGTTATGTGTTCCTACTTGTGAATACATCTTAGATGAGAATTGTGTCTTTGGTGCCTTTCTTCACTACTTACACGCATATGATGATATTCATGATGTTGTTGGATATACATCGTATGAGAGGCGTAGTTTCAGTTTTTGTCCATTAAATCTTGATGTTCATCCGAGCCCTTTCGTTTGTAATGTTGTACAAAAGCTTTTCATAATTAACACAAAGGATCCTTGGTTGTACTTTAAGTGTGTACCACCATGGCATGATAGTTCTAATTGTTTATTTTGCTAACCCTAACCCTAATTCCATGAGGATGTGTACTTGCTTATTTCTTCTTTAATTTTGCAAAGTACAGATTTGAGCTCGAATCTTTTTCAAGAAGGGGGGGATGATACAAGTACGAGCACGTAGATGGACTTATGAGGGCATACGTTAGACTCGAGGCTTGGTGTGTGCAATGAAGTGCAAAGGAGAACCTAAATGGACAACAAAACAGTCCACTATATATACTAAAAGGACCAAATCAGTCCACTACATACACTAGAGGGGTCCTCCTTCATTAAGGGGCCTTTTGGTCATTTTACCTATTATTTGTAATACACTATAAATAGAATAATGTAGGGTTTCACTAGGGATTTTGATGAATATTATGAGTTTATAACACTTGAAACATTTTCTCTCTAAGGAGAGAAGACCACCAACCCAAAATTGTAACTAGGGAAATCAACTTGAGTGTGGAATCGCTCGTGTTGGATTCAAGCTTGGAAATGTTGGATGCTTGGGAGATCGGGGTCACTCTTGTGCCAATGTAAGATTTAGGTATTAAATGTGTGTGATGTTAAAGGTCCAAGAGTGGAATAGGCTTTTGGGTTGTTCATATTATACCTTCAATTTGTCTTACTATCTATCCTTTTATTTCTTTGTAATCGTGTAGTAGTGTTGATGTTGTAACCGTGTGTTTGTGTTGTTAATGTGGAATATGAAATTAGTCTATTGTTCATCTTGTTCTTGTTGTTTTTCTACTGTTTTGGTGTTATTATGCCCTTGTGCCTTGTATTCTTCTTGTTGGTAGCGAATACAAGAGGGGTCACCAAAAGAGGTCCTTGGTTTCTTGGCTAGTGGACTGATTTTGGTGTTTGTTTCGTTCTTTCATTGTCTTTCTTGTATCAAAAAGCTAACCCATGTCTGGTACCTGCTGTGAACACTGAATAATAATACTGAAATAATGCAAAAAATAGGCAGAATTTCCATAAGGTTCATAATCTGAATACATAAATATAATATCTGACAATAATATTTGAAAACTGAATATTGGCTGAACTAGTCTAGTCTGAAAAGCATCTAATTGAACTGTCTAAATGTGGAGTTGATGGGATAAGCCCCCAGCTAACTCCGACTACTGAAATTCTGAAGCCACTGCAAATGCTTAAATGAAGTATATCCTCGATAGATAAAGACTCACTATTGAATTTTGCTACTGCTATCTGAATCTGTCTAAGCGCAATCGGGAACCTGAGCATCCGAACCTATGATATGAGACATTATAGCACAAAGAAAAAGTATGCATCAGTACGTAGAATGTACTGGTATGCTAGATGAGGTAAGGCTGAATGCAAGGTTTCATATGCATGAGCAGTAACTGACTGAAAAATATAGAGTAACTGAATATGAGAGTATATGGATAACTGAACCTGCTATAAATATGAGTATGCAATACTATGTATGTATGTGTATACTGTATTTGAAATTTTACTAAAGATGAGTACTAAGTTCTGATAACTAAGTAACTGATATATGAAATTACTAATAACTGAATTATTGATAACTGATTGAGTATGTCTGACAGTCCTGATTCAGTAGAACTGAACTGAGTTTTGTACTGAGACTAAAACTGAAATTATGGGAGGTAATCATCTAACCGACATGCCCCTCTCTGAACTGATTGGGGTCCAACCGTTACCCACAGCTGGAAGGGTTTCAGTACTGTACCATGGGTAAGGACAATCTGAAGAGTCACCCTCATCTAGTAGGTGCCCTGAATGAGAATGGTGGTACCCTCAACTGGTAGATAAGACACCTCATCAACCCTCAACTCGCAGGTTGATGTCTCAACCTATTCTATTTACGTAGTTCTGGAATGCAAGAAATGCTTCTACGGATCACACCCTCTACTGGCAGGTGAACCCCCATCGTTGGGTTCACTCGGTGCTGAGTCCTACTCCCAACTGAAGACACTAATTTTTATACTAAGCTGAACATGACTAAGTTCACAGAGTTTAACTGAGTTCTGTACTGACAGAGTACTACTGATCGTGATATTACTGAGTTTATTCTATAACTCCTATAGCTCTAGGTAAATAGATAGATTTTCGAGTATTGAATACCCCCAGGACTCGATAGCACTGGAAGTAAAGCATGGTATAATCTTAAAAGGATAATAATACTTGCTTTGATAACAATGCATTCATTTAGACATTTTGTCAAACACTTGATAGACAGGAGCTTGTAAATCAATGGAATCACATAATAACATGTCATGATTTCACTAGTCAATTCAGATAAGCATTTTATCAAACACTTGGGGAGCATGGTTATTTCACATAAACTAGTCAACACATAAACATCATGAATACAATAATCAATTGTAAATTCAAGGGGTTAGCATGCAATTCATATATTTCCCTATACAAAATATTTTAATTTCATGAGACTTGTAATTAAATCAAGAATTGAAACCTAATTAATATCATGAACATGAATACAATCAATTGGAAGCATAGAAATCATAAACCTGTAGACTCATATGTTAAAATAGGTTCTTGGACTCCATGAGTGAAAGGAACCAATTAATGAACACCTAACATTCTTGAGAAGATTAATTATTGAAGGTTGTTAGAGGGATTCTTGAGGATTGTTCTTGTTTCTTAAAGCTAGGATTTTGCCCTTTTGAGAGAGAATAGTTTTAATATTGAAAGAAATTGAGTGAATAATGAGAAATTAGTGCTCTTCTAGGGCTTAATTTCGTGTTTAGGACTGACTAGGGATGTAGAAAAAGACTTAAATACCCTTGGAATGATTTAAGAATTCAAAACATCAAAACTGAAAATCTCAATTTTTGGCTTCACTGTGATGTGGTGGCATCGCGGTGAGCCACTGAAAAAGGGACAACTGGGAACTGGACTGATGGCGCGACGCAGGGCCATCGCGGAACTTCAACGAAAAATGCCAATTGGGAATTGGTACTGCTCCGCGATGTGGGCTTATTGCTTTGGCTCATTGGAAACTGGCAATCACCATTTGGCTAGTCTCCGCGACGCAGCGCTGCACCAGGTGGCACACTGTTTTACAAAATATGCTATAACTTCTCACCCGGTTATAAGATTTGGGAGAATTTTATATCACTGGAAAGCTAACTGAATTTTCTACGGAATGAAAGCTCTTAAACTTAAAAATTTTGAGTATTTTGAATAATTTATATACAAACACTCCTGTATTGAGATCTAAACTGAGCTAGGGAAATACGGGATATTACAATATCTCACCCTTGATAACATTCATCCTTGAATAAAACTGATTAAGCTGAGGATTGCTGATAGAATGAGTTTATATATACTGAACATGCATATCTGGTGCATGAGTACATGGCTAAACTGATTCATGAATTTATGACTGTCTTGAAGATGATATGCATTGTAACTTAAGTTTGTACTGAATCGGATCATAGAACAGAGTAAATCTAAGGAAGACTATTACCTCAAGATAAATCTGAGTTTGCGGAGAAGAGGTGAGGATAATTGGTACGCATATCTACTTCTGCTTACTACGTATCTCCTTCAACACACTAATTCCTCCAAAGAACCTTGACCAAGGGAACTTCTTTGTTCCTCAGTCTGCGAATCTGACAATTGAGGATTTGGGCTGGAACCTCTTCGAAAGAAATATTATTCTTAATATCTATTCCCTCTAAGGGAACTATGACTTCTGGGTCACCAATGCATTTCTTTAGCAAGAAGACATGGAATGCTGGGTGCACTGAAGCTAGATCTGAAGGCAACTCAAGCTCATAAGCTACCTTTTCAAAATGGCTGAGAATTCTTTAAGGACTAACATATCGGGGACTGAGTTTCCCCTTCTTACCGAACCACTTCACTCCTTTCATGGGAGAGATTTTCAAGAACATAAAATCACCGATCTCAAACTCGAGATCTTTTCTCCTCATATCTGTATATGATTTTTGGTGGCTCTAGGCTGCCCTAAGCCTTTCTCTAATCAGTTGAACTTTCTCTAAGGTATCAAATACTAAATCAGGCCCTATAAATGTGGCCTCACTGACCTCGAACTAACCGATTGGAGATCTATATATCCTACCATAGAGAACCTCAAACAGAGCCATCTGAATACTGGAATGATAGCTATTATTATATATAAATTCAATCAAAGAAAAGTGGTCCTCCTAAATACCTTTAAAATCAACAATGCATGCTTTTAATATATCTTCTTGAGTCTGAATGGTCCTTTCTGCTTAACCATCTATCTTAGGGTAAAAAGTTGTACTGAGGTGAACTTGGGTACCAAGACCCTTCTGGAATGCTTTCCAAAAATGAGTGGTAAACTGGGTACCTCTATCTAAAATAATGGTTGGGACACCGTGAAACTTAACTAAGTCTCTGATATAGAGTTTGGTGTAGTCCTCACTGAATAGAAAGTATGGACTGGCAAGAAATATCCTGTCTACGATAACCTAAATTGAATCATGCTGATGACGAGTACGAGGCAAACTCATCACGAAGTCTATGTTTACTTTTTCCCATTTCCATATGGGAATACTAAACTCTTGCATGGACCCACTAGGCTTCTGGTGCTCAATATTAACCTATTGACATGTAGAGCACTTAGCTATAAACCCTGCAATATCTCTTTTTGTCCCACTCCACTAATATATCTCCCATAAATCGTGGTACATCTTAGTGGCCTCTGGATGAATAGAGTAATGTGCACCATGTATTTCTGCAAGAATTCAGTACCTCAGGTCATCTACATCTGGAACGCATAGCTAACCCTGGCAACACAACACACCATCTCCCTCTTGGGAGAAAACCTTTACTTTCTGATCTCTAGCTGACTCTTTCAACTTAACTAGACTGGGATGTCTGTCTTGGTTTTCCTTTACTTCAAAAACCAGAGATAATTCCAAACTATTCTTCACCCACACACTGCCCTCTGCTGAATAGACTAAATGGATACTGAGAGCATCAACTACTACATTGGACTTGTTCGGATGGTACAGAACACTCATGTCATAATCTTTGAATAACTCTAACCATCTTCTCTGGCGCAAATTCAAATGTTTCTAAGAGAACACATACTGTAAGCTTTTATGGTCTGTGAACACATAAACATGCATCCTATACAAATAATGCCTCCAAATATTTAAGGCAAATACTACAGCTTCTAACTCAAGATTATGGGTAGGGTAATTCTTCTCATGGGGCTTAAGTTGTCTAGAGGCATAGGAAATGACCTTACTTCTTTGCATTAGAACACAACCCAAACCTAATCTGGATGCATCATAATACATAACAAACCTATCTAAACCATCTTTATTACGCACAAATAGAACTGGTGTGCCCAACGAAGAAATGATGGGTCTGATGAAACCCTCATCTAAAAGGTCCTTTAACTGTTCTTTTAACTCTCTGAGTTAAACTGGTGCCACTCTGTATGGTAGAATGGCTATGGGCTGAGTACCTAGAAGAAGGTTTATTCCGAAGTTAATTTCCCTTATGGGAGAAACTCTAAGAAGATCCTCAAGAAACACATCTAAGAATTCATTTACTACTAGAGCTACCTCAAGACTAGGAGCCTCTGAACTAAAGTCTTTGACTCGCAGAAGATGATAGACACATCCCTTGGATATCATTTTCCTCACTCTAAGGTATGAAATTAACCAACCCTTAAGCGTTGTAGTACTACCCCTCTTTTTAAGGACTGGTTCATTTGGAAACTGAAAATAAATAATTTTGTTTCTACAATAAACTGAGGCATAGGATGAATGGAGCCAATCCATGCTGAGAATGGTGTCAAAATCCATCATCTCTAACTCTACTAAGTTTTTTAAAGTCACTTTCTGAGATATAATAACCCAATAGCTTTTGTATACCTACCAGGCTATGATAGACTGACCCATTGGGGTAGAGACTGAGAAGAGTTCTATTAAGATCTCTAGTTTGACCTTAAAGTTGACTACTATGTAAGGATTTACAAAAGATAGAGAAGCTCCTGTATCTAATAAGGAATAAATATGTAAATGGAAGAAATGTAACATACCAGTAACCACATCAGGAGAACTTTCCTGATCTTATCTGGACTGAAGTGCATAAAGCCTTTTTGGGTGTTGCCCACTGGTGGCACTGGAAATGGCACCCTACTGATTCGGGCGACCGAACTGAGCTGAAGGATGATTGTACTAACCCTAGAAATCCAACTAAGGACAATCTAACACTGTGGATTGTCTTGTAATACCCAAAACATATATCATTGCCAGCCCTACAGACACCCTGATGGTTTTTTCCATATTTTTGACAAAGAGAAATTTTCGAGCACTACTGACACTACCCTAAGATTTAGAGCCTGGCGCTCTATCTTTGTTACCATTTTTGAACTTAGGTACTGGAGCACTGGCTGAGGACGGAGATGGAACTGAAGATTTTTGATGAAATAGGGAACGGTTACCGCCCTCTGACTTAGGCTGAGTAAAATTAAAGCTACTTATTCTAGCTCTTTTATTCTCTCTCTCTCTCTCTCTTTTTATTTATTCTTAGCCTCTTATATTTGCTGATCATGGACCATGAGCCTTGATATGTCCATCTTCTTAATTAACATCATAGTTCTGCACTCCTTAGCCACACTCCCTGACACCCCAGACACGAACTTGCTCATTCTGGACCTATTATCGGTTACTACATGGGAAGCATACCTAGCTAACTGAGTAAACTCTAGGGAATAATCTTTCACACTCATGCTAACTTTCCTGAGATTGATGAACTCTAACACCTTGGCTTCTCCAAGCTCTAAGGGAAAGAATATTTCTAGAAAAATAGTAGCAAACTCTTCCCACTCTATAGGCTCTGCATCTGTGCCCCTGTCTACTTTACACTGCTTAAACCACATATGAGCTACATACTCTAGCTGATAGGTAGCTAACTCAGCACTCTCACTAGAAGTCACTCCCAAAATATCTATGACTTTTTGGACCCGATCGAGGAACTCCTGTTGATCCTCTTCCCACTGGGATCTTGAAAATAGGGAAGGATTTATTCAGGTAAAGTACTGAATCCCTGCAACAGTATTGGCCATTGGGTTGGCCTAAACACCAATTGGACATTTATTATGGGCTACTACATTATTGGCTAGAGTGGTGAACACAGTTCTAAATTCTGCATGGGAGACATGCTCGTCCAGGGGATCTACCTGAATGGGCTGAGGTGCTGACTGGTTTCCTGTTCTTCTTTCGTTGTTGTTTTTTAGAGGCATGTTCTATAAATTAAAAAAACAAATAAATTATATTGAGAGTTTAACTTGAGCTCATGCTCATTCGCATGACATGAATACTGAAAGAAGGGAAACTTTTCCTAAAAATACCTCATAGCCTCTTGTCCATAAGTGTGGCGCGCTACATACCCATGCACAAGACTCTACTTGATGTGGCATTCAGAATTTACATAAGGTTCATAATTTGAATATTGATAATAATAACATCTGACAATAATAACTAAAAATTGAATACTGTGTAAACTAGTCTAGTCTAAAAAGCCTCTAACTGAATTGTCTGAATGTGGAGTTGATGGGATAAGCTCCCAACTAACTTCTACTACTGAAATACTAAAGCTACTGAAAATACTAAAATAAAGTATATCCTTGATAGATGAGGACTTACTACTAAATTTTGGTGCTACTATCTAAATCTGTCTATGCACGGTCGAGAACCTGAGCATCTAAACCTATGATATGAGACATCATAGTTCAAAGAGAAAGTATACGTTAGTGCGTGTAATATACTGGTATGCTAGATGAGGTAAGAATGAATGCAAGGGGTTCATATATATGAACAGTAACTGACTGAATAATATAGAGTAACTGAATATGAGAGTACATGGATAACTAAAACTATTGTAAATACTGAGTATGCAATACTATGCATATACGTGTATACTGTATCTGAGTTTTTACTGAAGTTGAGTACTGAGTTTTGATAACTGAGTAACTGATATATAAAATTACTGATAACTAAATTACTGATAACTGATATCTGATTGACTGTGTCTGACAGTCCTGATTCAGTAGAACTGAACTGAGTTCTGTACTGAGACTAAAACTGAAACTGTGGGAGGAAATCATCTAATCGACATACCCCTCTATGAACTGATTGGGGTCTAACCTATATACCCAATTAGAAGGGTATCAATACTATGCCACTAGTAAGGACAAACTGAAGAGTCACCCTCATCTACCAGGTGCCCTAAATGAGAATGATGGTACCCTCAACTGGTAGGTAAGATACCTCATCAACCCTCAACTGGTAGGTTGATGTCTCAACCTACGCTAGCTATGTAGTTCTGGAATGCAAGGATTACTTCTAAGTATCACACCCTCTACTGGCAGGTGAGCCCCTATCCTAGGGTTCACTCGGTGCTGAATCCTACTCCCAACTGAAGACACTGATTTTTATGATGAGCTGAACTGGACTAAGTTCACTGAGTTTAATTGAGTTCTGTACAGACTAAGTACTATTGATCGTGATATTACTGAGACTATTCTATAACTACTGTATCTCTGGATAAACAACTAGATTTTTGGGTATTGAATACCCTTAGGACTCGATGGCATTGGAAGTAAAGCATGGCATAATCTTTAAAGAATAACAATACTTGCTTGATAACAATGCATACATTTAGACATTTTGTCAAACACTAGATATACAGGAGCTTTTACATGAATGGGATCACATAATAACATGTCATGCTTTCACTAGTCAATTCACATAAGCATTTTATCAAACACTTGGGGAGATAGTTATTTCACATAATACTAGTCAACACATGAACATCATGAATAAAATAATGAATTGTAAATTCAAGGGTTTAGCATGCAATTCATATAATTCCCCATACAAACTATTTTAATTTCATGAGACTTGCAATTAAATCATGAATTGAAACCTAATTAATATCCTAAACGTAAATACAATCAATTGTAAAGCATGAAAATCATAAATCTAAAAACTCGTATGTTAAAATAGGATTCTTGGACTCCATGGGTGAAAGGAACCCAGGAATGAACACTGAACATACCTGAGAAGATTAATTCTTGAAGGTTCTTGGAGGGATTCTTGAGAATTGTTCTTGTTTCTTGAAGCTAAGGTTTTGCCCTTTTGAGAGAGAATGATTTTAATCCTGAAGGAAATTGAGTGAATAATGAAACAATGAGCAATTAGTGCTCTTCTAGGGCTTAATTTCGTGTTTAGAACTGATTAGGGTTATGGAAAAGGGCTCAAATACCCCTGAAATAATTTAAAAACTTGAAACATAAAAACTGAAAATCCTGATTTTTGCTACACCGCGATGTGGTGGCATCGCGGTGAGTCACTGGAAATGGGACAACCAGGAACTGGACTGATGGCGCGATGCGGTACCATCACGAACCTTCACTAGAAAATGCCAATTAGGAACTGGCACTCCACGTGACACGGGCTTATCACGTTGGCTCACTGGAAACTGACAATCTCCATTTGGCTGGTCTCCGCGATGCGATGCTGCACCAGACGACACACTATTTTACAAAATATGCTATAACTTCTCAGCCGATTATCGGATTTGGGTGAATTTTATATCGTTGGAAAGTTGACTGAATTTCCTATGCAATGGCAGGTCTTAAACTTAAAAATTCTGAGTATTTTGAAAAAATTATATAGAAATATTCATGTACTGAGAGCTAAACTGAGCTAGGAAAATACAGGGTATTACAAATATTATTAGTCTTCTCTTAAATGTATACACTTGGCAAGATTTTATGCTGCCACTTGGCTAATTGTGGTGCTTCATCCTCTGCTTTATAATATATATATATATATATAAAAATCTATATTTATAATATATTAAAAGTGTGAAGACCCTTAGAAAAATGATTTAAAATTTTTTTTCCTTCATTAAATGTCTTTACTTTAGACAAAATCGTCTTTTCACCTCTTTTCTTAACTTATTATATTATTAAATTATTACTTTAATATTTAGTATTTTAAAGTTAATTAGAGTTCTTTTTTATTAAGGTAAGAAATCACATTATTTAACACTTTTAAATCAATTAAAATCTACCTTACATAATAATAAAGAATTTCTATAATTCTATTAAAATAATATTTATAGAACAATAAAGAAGAAACTAAAAATGTCAAAATTTGAGGAATCCGTAGGTAGAGTTGGGGGGGGGGGGGGGGTGTATTTAAAAAAAAAAAATAAAAGTGCTAAATTTTTCGAACCACTTTTTATGTAAAAAGCTATTCGTGGAAAGGAATAAATTTAATGACCAAAATACGAAAAAAGTTGTAAATGGAATGAAAAAAAAATTAAGAAAAAAATATGAGAAAGTATAGTAATTATCCTAATATTTAGGACTTTCAAATTAATTAAAATAAGGTAGGTAAGAAATTATATAATTTAACACTTTTAAATTACTTAGAATTTTACTTTATATAAAAAAAGAATGTCTATAAATTGTTGTGCTTCTACGTTTTCTTATTATTTTGATATGTCTATAAATTGTTATGCTTCTATGTATTTTTATTATTTTGATTTGATATGCCTATAAATTATTGTGCTTCTGTGTTTTCTTGTTAATTTAATATTTGGATTGATGATTGATTAAAGTTTTCTTCTTGCATCCCTTATGATCATCCTTTTTTTCTTCTTCATTCCTTTTAGTTAAAGAAATTTAAATATTATATATGTTTTATACATAATTGACAAGAGATTTTTTCTTTTAATAATTTCTCATATTTCTCTTTCAGTTGAAAAATTATACGAAAAAAGCATGTTGTCGCCAAATAAAGTAGCTGAAAAAATTAAAGGTTTATCGCTTTCCCTTTTCAGCTACTTTTTATGGGAGTTGTATTTCTCCTTTCAACTACTGCAAGTTTTACTCCTTTCACATGTATTCGATAGTTTATAAGTATATTTTCTATATATTCCGATAATATGTAGTGCTAAATTTTGTAAGGCAACATCCTATAGCTGCGAGTGCCTTCTCTTACTATTTTCGTACTGTTGTGTTATTCTAGCTACTGGGCAAAATAGTTTACTTTGTATGTGCTTTCTCCTATTGTTTTCGTACGGTTTTTGTGTTCACTTGTTTGTCAATTTAGGGGGTTTGTGTTATTTTAAGTAGTGGCAGGAGGGGTTAATTGTGGATTAGGGTCATGCCTGAGTAGGTGGGCAAGGGATGTTTTGGGAGGGGGTAAGGAGGGAAAGGCAGGGGTGGGTGTAGGGTATAGGTCAAGTATTAGGGCTGGGGTGGTGAGGGGTGTTAGAGATTGGTGAGAGGCAAGAGAAGATAGGTTGAGGGTAGGATCTTGAAACATTAGGACCCTTCAGGGCAAGTCTGTAGAGTTGGTTAAGATTCTTAAGAAGAGAAGGATTAATATTGGTTGTGTTTAGGAGACTAGGTGGGTAGGTTCTAAGGCTAGGGATATGGATGGGTACAAGTCGTGGTACTTAAAGAGTGAGAGACGTGGGAATGGTGTGGGTATCTTAGTGGATGAGGAGCTTAGAGGACAGGTGATGGAGGTTAAGAGGGTCAGTGATAGGAAGATAAAAATTAAGTTGGTTATTGAGGGTTTTACGCTACATGTGTGTAGTGTTTATGCACCACAGGTGGGCCTACTGAAGAGGAGGTAAAAGAAAAATTTTGGGAGGATTTAGATGAGGTGGTGAGAAGTATGCCTAGCTTGAAGAAAATTATCATAGCAGGGGACTTCAATGGGCATATTGGGGTCTTATCGGGAGGCTATGACGATGTGTATGGAGGTTTTGGTTTTGGTGATAGAAATGGTAAGGGAGCTTCTCTATTGGATTTTGCGAGGGCCTTTGAGCTGGTGGTGGTAAATTCGAGCTTTTCGAAGAAGGAGGATCACATGATCACCTTTCAAAGCGCGATAGCCAAGACTCAGATTGACTTTCTGGTGCTTAGGAAGGGGGATAAAATGCTATGTAAGGACTGTAAAGTTATTCTGTTTGAGCATCTTTTGACCCAGCACAGGCTTCTAGTGATGGACTTGTCTATCAAGAAGAGCAAAAAGAAAAAGAAGAGAAGGGCTGGGGAGGGTCGACCTAAGATTAAGTGTGGTGGCTTGATGCCAGTTAGTGCTCTAGAGATAAGGGAAAATGTGGCGGGAATAGGGTTGTAGGAGTGCAGGGGGAACATGGATGTTATATGGATGGGGATGCTAGTTGCATTATAGAGACTGCTAGGGAAGTGTTGGGTGTTTCGAGGGGCCAGGTAGGCTGTCATAAGGGGGATTGGTGGTGGAATAAAGAAGTAAAGAAGAAAGTGGAGATTAAGAAGGGGGTGTTTGTTAAGTTGATTGAGATTAAAGATGATGAGGAAAAATGGATAAATAAGAAGGTTTACAAAGTAGCAAGGAAGGAGGTTAAGTTAGCAGTTACAACTACAAAGTCAGCTGCATTTGAGAGCTTGTATGCGGGATTAGAGGAAAAAGGTAGGGAAAAGAGGTTGTATAGGCTTACTAAGGCTAAGGAGCAGAAGGGTCGTGACCTTGATCAAGTGAGGTGAATTAAGGGGGAGGATGGTAGTATTTTGGTAGAGGATGTACACATTAGGAAGAGATGGGAAGAGTATTTTCATAGACTTTTGAACGAGGAGGGGGGCCGAGGCATTGATCTAGGGGAGCTGGAGCACTCGGAGGAGAGCCCTATTTTCAGTTTCTATAGGCATTTTAGGGTTGAGAAGGTCAGAGAGGCTATTTGTAGGATGCATAGGGGTAGGGTGATAGGGCCTGATGAGATTTCAGTGGCTTTTTAGAAGTTTGTGGGTGGGGCAGGTTTAAGGTGGTTGACTGATTTGTTTAACGTCATTTTCAAGAATGCGAGAATAACTGAGGCTTGGAGGTGGAGTACGTTGATGTTAGATAAAAATAAGGGTGACATTCAGAGTTGCAACAACTATAGGGGTATTAAGCTATTGAGTCACACAATGAAGATTTGGGAAAGAGTGGTGGAGCAGAGATTAAGGAGGGTCGTGTTTATTTCGGAGAATCAGTTTGGATTTATGCCTGGTCGCTCAACGACAGAGGCAATCCACCTGGTAAGGAGATTGGTAAAGTAGTCTAGAGAAAGAAATAGGGATTTACACATTGTGTTCATCAGCCTGGAAAAGGCGTATGATAAAGTCTTGAGGGAGGTCCTTTGGAGATACTTAGAGGTGAGAGGGATTTCGGTGGTGTACATCAGAGCTATTAAGGACATGTACGATGGAGGGAAGACCCAAGTGAAGACAGCGGGAAGAGACTCATAGCATTTACCAGTCGAGACAGGGTTGCATTAGGGATCGACTCTTAGTCCGTTCCTTTTTATATTGGTGATGGAAATGTTGACACGGAGTATTCAAGGTAAGGTACCTTGTCATATGTAATTTGCAAATGATGTAGTGCTGATTGATGAGACATGATGTGTGAGTTGATGCTAACACATTTGAGGCTTTTAACTGAGAATATTTGCAAAGTCTTAAGTAACTTTTGTCGTTTTTGAGTGTTTTATCTTCGATTTTGTAGTAGAAGCTAAGATGCTAGAGAACCAAAAAGGATGGAAGCAAAAGAGTTGAAATCTGAAGCAAAAAGAAGAAAACTGTGGCTGACGACATTCCTGATAAGTTGTCAGCCTTGTGATAAGTTATTAGCTTCATCATCAGCCTTAGCCAGAGAATGGACCTCAGCTGAAAGTTGTGACGACATTTCGTGATAAGCCGTCAAGGAGTTGATAGGTCATCAAAATTGTCATCAGTCTAAGGAATAACATAGGAGCTGAGGTAGATAAGTGACGACATTCATGATAAGTCATCAAATATCTGATAGTCCATCACAGTTCGTCGTCAGCCTAAGGCAGAAATGTCAAAATCAAAGAGGAGCTGATGACATTTGTGATAAGTCGTCAGCCTCCTGATAAGGTGTCACGAATGGTGTCACCTGTCTGAGAAATTGCTGCACTCTATGATTTTGTTTACATAATTAGGGTTAACTATTTAAAGCATTGTTTAGGGTTTTCTAAGGAGTTCGGAACATTTTTTGGGAGACACTTATTTTGCTACTTTTCTCTCAAGTTTATTGGCTTGAAAAACAATTAACTTTTAAGAGATTCCCATTAATACTTTGGGGATTCTTATTGTGATCTAATCTGAGAATCATTAGTTATTATTCATCTTGTGGTAAGTTTATCTTTCAAATTATGAATTCATCTAGTTGTTCCGATCACTACATCATGAGTGGTTAAACCCCTCTAACCTGAATTATGGGATCTATGGGTTAAGTTTTGGTAAGATGCTAAGTATTTAAGATTCAACAGATAATAGGACTCCTAGATAATTCCAAGATTTTTATCATTGTCTATTGGTTGCAAACAATAGATAGCACCTTCTTTGATTTTTTTGAGATAAGAAATCAAATACAGTAGGAAGTGAATTATTGACAGGGACTTGGAAGCTCTAAAAACTTCCATTTAATAATTGACATTGTAACAAGGTTGATTAACCTGAGGTAAAGTCTGGTCAGTGAATATAAATTCCCTAAGTTCGAGTGGATTAGGTAAATAAATGCTCAAGTAGGTCGAGAGACATTAAGGCATAACTTTGATAAAGATAATCCGTCGTCCTATTTACTGTGAGAATCTTGAATCACTATTAGCATCTATCGAGTACCAAAACCCATAGTGAACATAATTCTGGTTTTCCATAAATTCTTGATTACAAACACTGAAGCTAAAGTAACCAACAATTATTTGTTAAACTCAAAACTCCCCATTTAAGGAAATATCCAACTATCAGTTGATTAACTCGCAAACGACTTAGGTTCACACCATATTCCCTATGGGATTTGACCCCAACCTAGCTGGGTTATATATTAACAACGATCTCTTACATTTTCATTAGAGAGGTGTAGTTGATCGTTATCAAAAATTGCGCCGTTTTCGGTAAATACGATTGTAAATTGAAGTTTGTGTGCGCTAATTGATTGTTAGTCAAGTTTCCTAGTTTTACGTTTATTTATTGTTTTTGTTTATTGCAGGATCTTTGTAGTGTATGCCAAGAACCATAAGTTATGGAGAACCATTAGTACCACTTAATCCGGAACCACAACGAATTGGAAGAATGGCAGACACGCAAGAGGCTAACAGACTAGCAGCCTTAGCTATAGCTCAGGTGAATGTTCAGATTGTCGGGAAACATGTACGACATCCAAATACTAAGGATGAAGATTTGGGAGATGAGGAGTTGCTAAATACTGGTAACCCAAGGCGTGCAGAGTAAGTAGCTACACAGTACAATGTAATGCTAATAGTAACTGTCCATTCCGAGGAAGGAAAGATTACCAGCCGATCTAGTATGACCTCAATAATGAAGATGATGGAATGGATGGAGCAGGTGAAACGGGTGAAATTATTCCTCCACCGTTGGCACCTAGGGTGAAATTCAACATTACGAGTACTACGATTCAACTCCTTAATCTGAAGGGGTTGTTTGGTGGCATTCATAGGGATGAAATAAACTTGAATTTGGTGAACTTTGTCACTATCTTTTAATCTTTTGATAACCCAGGAGTGAGTCAGAATGCTATCCGATTGAGGTTGTTTCCATTGTCTCTGTATGGGGAGGCAACATTGTGGCTTAATGAGCTGACACCTAATTCTATAACCAACTGGCGGCAGTTGAAAGGAGCTTTCCTAGAAAGGTTCTTTTTGCCTTCCAGAAGGGTACAGTTGAGGGATGAGATCACAACTTTAGGCAGCTCCCGACTAAAGCCTTGCATGAAACCTGGGAGAGATTCAAGAAGAAGCTGACACAGTGTCCGAACCACAATATGATGGACATACACTTGATGGAGACTTTATACAGGGCTCTTAACTCTGTCACAAAACCAATTGTAGATAATGTTGTTAGTGGTTCAATTTTGATCTTACATTCCCAGAGACTTCAGAGATGCTAGAGAGAATGACCAAACAGAGTCGGGCATGGCATACTAGAGACTCTGTGGTAGCCAGCCCCACTGTTTCTGTGGTCATGACTGTGGAACAACGCAAAAGAGATGAGGAGCGTGAACAAGACATGGCTTATGTAAAATGCAGATGGATCTGCTAACCAAGCATTTTCTATCAGGCAAGACTGAGAAGGTGAAATCTGTGGGATCTCAAGATTGAGTTGATGCAGATGTAGAAGAAAAGGCGAACTATGTAAATAATCAGGGGGGTTTCTGAGGCAATGGACAAGGGAATCAAGGTCGTAATTATTACGATAAGCCTGGTTATAAAGATAAGGAGTAGGGAAATTAGAGGAACAATAATGATAGGAACAGGCTCTATGTCCGTCTTTGAAATCGTGAGGCTGCTACAACAAGTTTTGAAAAGATGTCCATGAAGGACATGATGGCTAAGTATCTGAAAAGAGTGGAGGCTACCAACTCTGGTGTGACTACCATGAAAACCGATCTTTCATCTATTAGTCAGTTGGTAAACTCATACTCTACCACAATCAAATAGTTAGAGCAGCAGATGAGCCAACTCACCACAATATTTAATTACCTAATCCTCTCGGACTTAGGGAATTTATATTCACTGACCATACTTTACCTCAGGTTAATCAACCTTGTTACAATGGTAATTATTAAATGGAAGTTTTTAGTTCTTCCAGATCCCTGTCAATAATTCACTTCCTACTGTCTTTAATTTCTTATCTTAACCAAATCAAAACGGGTGCTATCTATTGTTTGCAACCAATAGACAATGATTAAAATCTTGGAATTATCAAGGAGTCCTATTACCTTTTGAATCTTAAAGACTTAGCATCTTACCAAAACTTAACCCATATTCCCATAATTTAGGTTAGAGGGGTTTAGCTACTCATGATGTAATGATCGGAACAACTAGATGAATTCATAATTTGAAAGATAAACTTACCATAAGATGAATAATAACTAGTGATTTTCATATTAGATCACAATAGGAATCCCCAAAGTATTGATGGAAATCTCTTCAAAGTTAATTGTTTTTCAAGACAATGCTTCGGGACTCCTTAGAAAACCCTAAACAATGCTTTAAATAGTTCACCCTAATTATGGAAAAATAATCATAGAGTGCAGCAATATCTCAGACAGGTGACGCCATTCGTGTTACCTTATCAGGAGGTTGATGACTTATCACAAATGTCGTCAGATCCTCTTTGATTTTGATATTCGCTGCCTTAGGCTGATGACAAACTGTGACCGCCTATCAGATCTTTGAAGACTTATCATGAATGTCATCACTTATCTTCCTCAGCTCCCATGTTCTGCCTTAGACTGGCAATAATTTTGATGACCTATTAACTCCTTGACGGCTTATCATGAAATGTTGTCATAACTTTCAGCTGAGCTCCATTCTTTTTCTAACGCTGACGATGAAGCTGATAACTTATCACAGGGATGACGACTTATCAGGAATGTCGTCATCCACACTTTTCTTCTTTTTGCTTCAGATTTCAATTCTTTTTCTTCCATCCTTGTTGGTTCTCTAGCATCTTAGCTTCTACGGCAAAATCAAAGATAAAACACTCAAAAACAACAAAAGTTGCTTAATACTTTACAATTATTCTCGGTTAAAAGCCTCAAATGTGTTAGAATCAACTCACACATCTACACTCTCAACTTAAAACAATTTGTTGTCCTTAAGCAACTCAAACACAACTAAGAGAATACAAAGTACATTTGTCAGTCAATAATCTATATCATCTCAAACATCTTCACCATCTCCAAGGTTCGTCAATTCAAGAACAACTATGTATATTATTGAAGAACACCAATTCAACATATAGGAATCAAGATATGGCATCAACTCATCAACACAACCATGCATGTATCAAGTTACATTATCCAAACAAGTTAGTAACTAGCGATGTAACCAGTGTGCCCTCACTACAAAGAAATCCCCCTTTTCTCATATCAGACATTACATATATAACCATGGGGACAATCACAAGACACTCACTCTCAGAATAAAGTTCCAATCATTGTATGCCAAATACCATAGGCTTGCCCTTATTTTCATTACCCAGATCGTCAGACAGGTCAGCTAGGATCACTATAGGTATTCTCTTTGGCTTGTAATGTAGGCTAGGGGATGGTATGATACTCGATGATATTTAAAGTGACTAAGACTCCTTGACACCACACTAGATTTTGGGGGTTTCACTCATTAGTCTTTTTCTATTCTTTCTTTTCTTGATCACACTTATTCAGGATGGGTGCGGTCTTTTCTACAATCACTTTTTTTTCACAACTTTTCTTTTTCTTACTCTTTTCTACCCCACCCAAATTTCTATTCTTTTCTTTACTCTACCTTTCTTCCTTTTAATTTAACATCATGTACCCCTATGATAGCCACCCTTAACTTAGGCCATTTGCCTAAGTCAAAGAGCACGGTGTCCAAGGAAGAACAGGGCCAAAATAGGTTCATTATGATATAAACTGGAAGGTGACAGGTGTCATAAAAAAATAGGCTAATCAGGCTAAAAGTAGGGATCAAGGGATATTCTACATACAGGGAAGGTCATTTGGGCTAACAGTGGGCTAATGTCAAAACGGCCTATGATCCTTTCCTACCCCCTATCATTCAACCTAGGTAAGACTAAACGGGTAAGTTCTAGATTTAATATACAATGGGAACTGAGTAAGATCTCACACATATGGCACACAAGTACATCACAAACTACTACTCGTTTAGTTCATGCAGTTGTTTAGCACTGATTATTTTGTCACTAGAACCAATGCCATACAGAAATGCACAATGGTCACACTTTGATGCAATTCACACAAGTAACTACTCAGTCCATTGGAGAGGTGCTAAAAAATTACAAAAACAAGTTAAATGCATCAAGTACTAGTATTTTTCCTAGTTGACTACAAAATTTTACAACAATAATTTACCCTACACCCTCAACTTAAAATCAAAGAAAATTTGAACTAAGGGTTTGGGTATACCTGGGGTAGATCAATCTCGGGGGTCATGGGTTCTTGAACCTTCTGCCACATCCTTAGCTTCCCTATCTCCATCAGGAGCCTTGCTCTATTCTGGTGTAGCTGGCCTGGCAGTTTTTGAAGGCCTACTAGTAGAGGTACCTACGACTCTCACTCGAATGGCTTCCTCTTATCTCTTATTATCAACTATAGGCTCGATCCTCACCTTTTTTATTTCCTTCTTTTCAATCTTCTTTCTTTCCCTCTTCTCTACTTTTCTTTCTTTATTACTATCAGGCCTTCCTCTCTTACCCTTGCCTTTATTCTTATCTTTTTTCTTCTTTTTCTTCACTGGTTCCTCTGTTAGATCAAGAAATGGGATTTCTCCCTTAGATTTCTTAACAACCAGATCTACAGACACCATAATTAGTGCTGCTATAGCTTTCCAACCACTGCTTTCACCTTGTCTAGGTCTGATCTGAATAGTGCAATCTCTGGAACTAATCTCTCTTTTGACCACGCATTGAAGCGATTCACCAATTCATCAATCCTACCTAGAAGAACCTTGTAGGGATCAAGTGCAGCCTTAACCCTCTTGTCTACCGCAGCCGCAAATGGTCTAGCAAAGAGTTGCAACTGCGCTTCACACCACTTAGATTGCTTTGACAAATACTCTCCTAAAATTCATAGGGTTGAATGAAAATTCTGTTGTAGGCACTGTAGCTGGAGGATTTATTTTATTTATGGGCACTGATTATTCTATTATTGTTATGGATGTTAGAAGTACATCTTCAGAATCTAGCACCTCTACATTAGGTGCTGAGCTGGTACCTATAACCGGTGGATCTGTTGAAATATCTGCGCCTCTGTCAAGCATCATCCTCAGCTAATTTTTATCATTTCGTATCGTATTGAGGGTCCTCTTGGCAAGCAGTTCATCTTCTAATGCTACAACCTTAGGTACGTTGGCTGCCCTATACAACCTCATAATTAAACAAGGGAAGGGATATGTTGTATCGGACCTTGAGACCCGAATTTTTATTTCTTCGGTGATAATATCTCCAAAGTTCAATTTGAGGTTAGCCATAAAACTTGCGACTAGTATTGCTCTATTATCCCCGAGGATATTATCGCCATCTGTGGACATCAACTAGGTACGTATAATACCCTACCAAAATCTTGCCTTTGAATTCAAGGAGGCCTTAAAGATCCTTTCACTGGAGTTGGTCAGCCATTCTGGTTCTCCATCAACTATAAGTGTGGCTAACTAAGACCGTTGATTTTTTTATGCTTCAACCAGGCATAGAAAGTAGGTAAAATGGTCAGAGGAGTGAAGTTTGGGCCATGAAGGAACCTGTTGATTGTTGCTTCAGAAACATCCACCATTAAACCCTGTACCAGAACTTTATCCAGGAAAGGTTGGTCTATTGATTTCTCTCTTTCTTTACACATGTTTTCCAAGCGAACTTGGTAGTTCGCATAGAACTCCTTAACCAGTGTAGGGAAAAATGAATTTCCTTCTCTTGTAGTCCATCCCAAGTCGTAGTCATGAAATTTCCGCTCAACTTCTGGATATCTGCTCAACCCTTTGGTAATGATCCTATTTTCCCCAAAGATTGGACTTTTGAAAGCTCTTCTGTTAGTTCTAAAAAGTCCATCAAAGAATATTTTCTGAGATTTGGGAATCTGCCACCTAGTGTCGTCTCGGACTTCAGGATTCTTCCATTTAACCATCGTTCCCCGAATCGAAGATTCTTCATCAACTTGTGGCTCAGCAAAAGGGGACTCAGTTGATGGTCCCTTAGATTCAGGTTGCCCAGCCATAAGTTCTTCGAAATCAAGATGATCTGAATCATTCTCTTCAGACTCCGCATGTTCAGACCCTTGTTTCTCAGAGTTCGTCTGCTCAAAAGCTGTATGTTCAGACGTTGTTGGCTTGGTATCACTTTCTTCACTCTCCTTTACCTCAACTAGTGGGGGTGGTAGAGGATTTTTTGGGCTTATCTTCTTTCTTTGCTTTTTGAGCAGTGGCTCTTCTTCCTCATAATTAGATTTCTCATTGAAGAGTTTTTGGGGTACACTCCTCTTTTTCTCTTTCTTTGTGGGTTTGGGGTTCTTTTCTTTGGGAGCCATTACAAAACCTGTAGCAAGAGAAAAACCATTAGTCGACCCTCAAGAGTATAAACACAAAGACATATATCATTAAAGTTTCATACCTCTTGAAAGGGTTTATTTATCCTTCGGATCCCAGGTATGACGATATTTCTGATAAGCCATCACAAATGTGATAGCTTATCATAAATGTCATCAGCTCTAAACAGAACCCACAAAATTCTTATCAACTTCTGACGATATTTCTGATAAGCCATCACAAATGTGATAGCTTATCATGAATGTCATCAGCTCTAAACAGAACTCCAACTTGATTTTAACTTAAATATTTATCCCATTTTTTTAATTAAAACTCCATCAATTCTCATTTTTGGGCTGAGCTTTCAAGTTTCAAGCTTGCATAGCAAACCCTAGTTCCTGATTTTTACACATTGGTATCTACACTTGAATCAATTTTCTTGGTAAATTTAGTTCACATCAAGTTATTACTTACCGACTGAAGAGAGAAGTTAGGTTTTGAGCATACCTGATAGGTGCCTTCACTTGGTAATATGATTAAGAGGAAATAGAGGAAAAAAGATTCTTGATTTTGATTTCAAATCCACACACACAAGGAAGTTTTCTTTTGTTTTACTTGGAAACACTTTAGGAATGGAAGAAAATAAACTAAATATGGAAAGAAAATAAAAATTAAAGTAAATAGAGAAAACACGCGGGAAGGTGGAAAGACAATATTGTGGGCCGGGTCAGATTTTTTCACCTGGGCCCAGGCTTTTATAATAGATAATTTTGGGATGTTTCTAACGACATTTTCTAATGGCTTATCACAAGTGTGATAGCCCATCACAAATTTCGTCAGCCTTAACAGAACCTACCTCAGAGCTGATGTCTCTGATGATGAATCTGACGGCTTATCACAATTGTGACAGCCCGTCAAATATATTGTCAGGAACACTTGGTTGGATATATCGATTCCACCTTCTTTGAACTTATACCCTAACTATAAAAATAAATAATTTTCTGGACCATAAAAATTTTAGGTTACGTCCCAGTAGCGCGTGATTTAATGTCGCTACACGACTTGGTTATCTTGACTACTCAGACTTCGCCAAGAAAACCTGTTGATACCTCTTTACCATCTTCATTGAATATATCCACAATTGAGAGAACACTCTTTTTCTTTTTCTGTGTCATGGATGAGTGTATTTTGAATCTTTCTTTTTGGCGTTGAGTCAGAACTTCAGCTCATTCAGCTCCATGTCCACTATCACTCTCCCAGTTGCAAGGAATGGTCTACCCAGGATGATGGGCACTTTTAATTCTACCTCATAGTCTAGGACTAAAAAATTAGCAGGAAATATAGAGTCGGACACCTTTACCAATACATCATGTAATATGCCCACTGGGAGCTTCACAGACCTATCTGCCATCACCAATTGCATGTTCCTCAGGGTAGGATCCCCCAAACCTAATTTCTTATACACAGAGAGTGGAATTAGGTTATACTGGCTCCCAAATCGCATAGTGTTTTTGTAAAGTTTAGGGACCTAACAGTGCATAGGATGGTAAATGCACCCGGATCTGCCTTTTTCTACACTAAAAACCTTGTGGAGATAGCACTACAATGATGGAGATTGTCCTTCGGCTCATGGATAACCTTCCGTTTCTTCATGACAAGGTATTTCATAAACTTTGTGTATCCTGGCATTTGCTCAAGTGCCTCAACCGGTGGTACATTCACCGTCAATTGTTTGAGCATTACCATGAACTTGCTAAATTTTGCATCATTAGTTTTTTTTCTTCAATCATTGAGGAAAGGGAGGTGGTGGTCTTGGGAGAGTTCTCAATACTACCTCCTTCTTCTTTTCTTTCTCTATTTCTAGAGGACCATTAGAACTATCCAGCTTCTCAGACTCTACTGGACATTCTTCTTTGGGTTCATCCTCTGCCTAAGTCATATCTTCAACCAAAATTTTGCCCACAGAAGGGCCAGGTAACATCTTACAACTCCTAGTGGTAATCGCCATACATGATCCATCATTCCACGAATTCTAGACTATATCGCTTGGTAATGTTCCACTCTTTCTCTGGTTAAATATTGTGATGAGTTGGCTCATCTGCTGTTCCAACAGTTTGATTGTGGTGGATTGTGAGTTTACCAACTGACTAATAGATGACAGATTAGTCTTCATGGTATTCACACCAGAGTTGGTAGCCTCTACTCTCTTTAGCAACTTAGCCATTATGTCCTCCATGGATATCTTTACAGAACTTGTAGCAGCCTCACAATTCTTAGGAGTGACATAAAGCTCACTCCTATCATTATTGTTTTTTCCAATTTCCCTTCTCCATGTCTTTATAACTAGGCTTATCATAATAATTATGACCTTGATTCCCTTGGACATTGACTCAAAAACCCCCTGATTATTAACATAATTTGCCTTTTCTTCTGTATCTACATCAACTCTATCTTGAGATCTTACTATTTTTACTTTCTCAGTCTTGCCTGATTATAAGTGCTTGGTTAGCAAATCCATCTGCGTTTTTAGGTAAGCCATGTCTTGGTCATTCTCCTCATCTCTTCTGTATTGTTTCACAGTCATGACCATAGAAACAGTGGAGCTGGCTACCACAGAGTCTCTAGTATGCCATGCCTGACTCTGTTTGATCATTCTCTCTAGTATCTCTGAAGCCTCTGGGAATGTAAGATCAATAAATGAGCCACCAACAGCATTATCAACAATTGGTTTTATGACAGATTTAAGAGCCTTTTATAAAGTCTCCATCACGTATATGTCTGTCATATTGTGGTTTGGACATTGTGTCAGCTTCTTCTTAAATCTCTCCCAGGTTTTATGCAAGGCTTTAGTCGGGATCTTTCTAAAGTTGTTGATCTCATCCCTCAACTGTACCCTCTTAGAAGGTGGAAAGAACCTTTCTAGGAAAGCTACTTTCAACTACCTCTAGTTGGTTATAGAATCGGGTGTCAGCTCATTAAGCCACAATGTTGCATCCCTAGACAGAGACAACTGAAACAACCTCTATCAGATAGTATTCTGACCCACTCCTGGGTTATCAAAATATTTATAGATGGTGACAAAGTTTACCAAATGCAAGTTTGGGTCATCCCCAGGAAGGCTACCAAACAACCCTTTCAGATTGAGGAGTTGAATCATAGTACTCGTAAAGTTGAATTTTTCCCAAGGTGCCAATGGTGGAGGAATAATTGCACCCATTGCACCTGCTCAATCCATTCTATCATTATCATCATTGAGGTTTACTGGACCGGCTGGTAATCTTGCCTTCCTCGAAATGGACGGTTCCTATTAGCATTACGTTGTACTGGTGCAGCTACTTGCTTTACACGCCTTGGGTTACCAGGATTTAGCAACTACTCGTCTCCCAAATCTTCATCCTCAGGATTTAGATGTTGTGCTTGTTGCCCAACATTCTGCAAATTCACCTGAGCTCTAGCTAAGGTGCTAGTCTGTCAGCCTCTTGCTGGTCGGCTATTCTTCCAATTTGTTGCAGTTCCAGATTAAGTGGTACTAATGGTTCTCCGAAACTTCTGGTTCTTGGCATACACTACAAAGATCCTGCAATAAACAAAAACAACAAATAAACATAAAACTATGAAGCTTTACTAACAGTCAATTAGCGCACATAAATTTTAATTTGCAACCATATTCCCCGGCAATGGCGCCATTTTTGATAACGCTCAAACTACACCTCTCTAATGAGAATATAAGAGATCATTATCAATATATAATCCAACTAGGTTGGGGTTGAATCCCATAGGAAATATGGTGTGAACTTAAGTCATTTGCGAGTTAATCAACTGATAGTTGGATGTTTCCTAAAATGGGGGGTTTTGAGTTTCACAATTAATTATTGGTCACTTTAGCTTCAGTGTTTGTAATCAAGAGTTTATGGAAAACCAGAATTATGTCCACTATAGGTTCTGGTACTTGACAGATTCTAATAGTGATTTAAGATTCTCACAGTAAATAAGACAACAAATTATCTTTATCGAAGTTATGCCTAAATGTCTCTCAACCTACTTAAGAATTTAATTACCTAATTCTCTCAGACTTAGGGAATTTCTATTCACTAACCAGACTTTACCTCAGGTTAATCAACCTTGTTACAACGATAATTATTAAATGGAAGTTTTTAGTGCTTCCAAGTCCCTGTCAATAATTCACTTTCTACTATATTTGATTTCTTATCTCAAGCAAATCAAAGCAGGTGCTATCTATTGTTTGCAACCAATAGACAATGATAAAATCTTAAAATTATCAAGGAGTCCTATTACCTTTTGAATCTTAAACACTTAGCATCTTACCAAAACTTAACCCATAGATCCCATAATTCGGGTTAGAGGGGTTTAGCCACTCATGATGTAATGATCGGAACAACTAGATGAATTCATAATTGGAAAGATAAACTTACCACAAGATAAATAATAACTAGTGATTCTCAGATTAGATCACAATAGGAATCCCCAAAGTATTGATGGTAATCTCATCAAAGTTAATTGTTTTTCAAGCCAAGAAACTAGAGAGAAAAGTAACAAAATACGTGTCTCCCAAAAGATGTTCCAAACTTCTTAGAAAAATCCTAAACAATGCTTTAAATAGTTCACCCTAATTATGGAAACAAAATCATAGAGTGCAGCAATTTGTCAGACAGGTTACGCCATTCGTGACGCCTTATTAGGAGGCTGATGACTTATCACAAATGTCATCAGCTCCTCTTTGATTTTAACATTGCTGCCTTAGGCTGACAATGAACTATGATGGACTATAAGATCTTTGACGACTTATCACGAATGTCGTCACTTATCTACCTCAGCTCCTATAATCTGCCTTAGACTGACGATAATTTTGATGACCTATCAACTTCTTAATGGCTTATAACAAAATCTCATCACAACTTTCAGCTGAGGTCTATTCTCTGTCTAAGGCTAACAATGAAGCTGATAACTTATCACAGGGCTGACGACTTATCAGGAACGTCGTCTGCTACACTTTTATTCTTTTTGCTTTAGATTTCAACTTTTTTTCTTCCATCCTTGTTGGTTCTCTATCATCTTAGATTCTACAGTAAAATCAAAGATTAAACACTCAAAAATGACAAAAGTTTCTTAAGACTTTGTAATTATTCTTAGTTAAAAGCCTTAAATGTGTTAGCATCAGCTCACACATCAAAATGCATGGAGGTGTGAATGAAAAATTGGAGGTTTGGAGACAAACCCTTGATTCTAAACGGTTTAGGTTGAGTAGGTCCAAGACGGAGTATTTGCAATGCAAGTTTAGTGACTCGAGGCAGAAGGACGAAGTGGTGGTGAGGTTAGACTCCTAGGATGTTTGTAAGAGGGATAGTTTTAAGTATCTTAGGTCTATGATCTAGGGGAATAATGAGAAGTTTTAAGTATCTTAGGTCTATGATCTAGGGGAATAGTGAGATTGATGAAGATGTTTCTAAACATATTGGAGAAGGTTGGATAAAGTAGAGGCTATCCTCGGGAGTATTGTGCGATAAGAAGGTGCCCCTTAAGCTTAAAGGCCAATTCTATAAAGTGGCAGTTCGTCCGGCCATGTTGTATGGAGTGGAGTGTTGGTCAGTAAAGCACGGTCACATTCAAAAATTAAAGGTGGCGGAAATAAAAATATTGAGTTGGATATGTGGGCTTACTATTAGGGACAAAGTTAGAAATAAGATTATCCGGGAGATGGTGGGAGTGGCATCGATGGAGAAAAAATGTAGAAAGAAAGGATGAGATGGTTTGGGCATGTGATTAATAGGGGAACAGATGCCCGGGTCTGTAGGTGTGAGAGGCTAGTGTTAGATGGTTTCAGGAAGAGTAGAGGTAGGCAGAAGAAATACTGGAGGGAGGTGATTAGACATGACATGGAACAACTTCAGCTTACTGAGGACATGACCCTAGATAGGAAGGTGTGGAGGTCGAGGATAAGGGTAGAAGGCTAGTGTTAGTGTGTGGGTTGTAGCAAGCAGTCAGGAGAGTTCTTGTGTAGCTGGGTTGGTAATCATAGGACAATGTACATAGGTGTCTTTGGTATGTGAGTGTATGTTACTACTAGTTGGGTGTCCTATTTCTTATTTCTTGGTTCCTATTTTTCTTATTCCGTGTTGATCTTATTTCCCGTATTTCATATGTCTCTGATTTTTATTTTATTATTTCAGTTATGTAATTCATCCCCTTGTTTACTATCCGTTATCTTGAGTCGAGGGTTTATCGAAAACAATCTATCTACCTCTTCGGAGGTAGCGGTATGGACTGCGTACATCTTACCCTCCCCAGATCCCACGCTGTGGGAATACACTGGGTTTGTTGTTGCTGTTGAACATCATATAGCACTATTATTATAGTGATTTCAATTGATTTTGTTATTATTTTTCTCCTTTTTGACATGTTTTTATGCACTGTTTGTTTGTTGTATCATATAGTTCATGTTGAAATATTTTGTTGATTGACTTTAGTATTTTTTTTGTTAAAATTCTTTCCTTAGCATATTACTTTTTCTTATAATAGTAAAAATATTAATTTGTTGCCCTATAACACTTTTAACGACATACGAGTTGCTTCATATGTCATATCGAGAATTTTTTTTAGCATTTTTTAGCGTTTCCGAGCCTCTCTACTTCTTCGGAAGTAGCAGTATGGATTGCATACATTTTACCCTCCCCAGACCCCACTTTGTGGGAATACACTGGGTTTGTTGTTGTCGTTGTATTTTTTGGCGTTTCCTTGTAGTTTTTCTTAATTTAGTTTAAAATGCTATTTAATGTTTTTATATGATTTTGTATGAATATATTATTTTTCTATTTCAGTATTTTTTGTATTTAATAAAATCATCAATTTATTTTATTCATGACATATTTTCTTTAATAATATTATATAACTGAACTCATTAAAGCAAGGTATACGCGTGGAGCGCGTACTCTAAACTAGTATATATATATATATGTATAATAAATACTAAACCATATTAGGAAACTTTTAAACTACAAAACTTTACACTTGAAATAATAAATACTAAAATTATATTAGGAAACTTATAAGCTCGAAAACGTTAAACTTGGAAATAAAAAAGAAGAGAAATTAATGTCAAAAATTACCTAACAATGAATAAGTGAACAACTACACGTCAAAAATTACCTAACAATGTATATGCCCCCTTTCTTGGGCCCTTTCATGTAGGCCTTTTAGCAAATCTTTCTCTTTGGGCATGGACTTGGATCGTAAAATACGTGTAGCACTTTGCCTATTTCTTGGCACAATTTGTGGACTCATTCTTGTACTTTTTTTCATCGATAAAGATCATCTCGATTTTCCATTTTAAATTAGTCAATCTTTAATGAAAATATGCCACCGTAAGTGCTATCACCTAAACTTATTACTTGGAAGAGTTTAACTAGTATTCATCGTCAGTGGAAACTATTTTTTACACAAGCAAATATTTCAAAGCCTATTATTGGTAAGTTCGGATTATTTAAACTTTTTAATCTTATAGTTATAAATAAGGAAAATTCTACATTGCTTTAAAGCCTATTATTGGTAAGTTCCAATTATTTAAACTTTTTAGTCTTAAAATTATAAGTAAGGAAAATTTTTGTAGTAGGCAACTTGAACTCTATATTTACTCTATCATTTTTTGTTAGGGAAAATGCTCTGTTTCCATCCTGAACTACACACGAAATTGTTGAGATGCATCCGAACTTTTGGAGGGTCCTATTACCCTCTGGACTAATTAAAATCATATTTTTTGCAATTTTAGTGCGTACGTAGTACATACGTGGACCTTCAGTGTGTTGATTCACTGATGTGCCAAGTAGGCACAAAGGTTGTAAAAAATATGGTTTTGATTAGTCCGGGGGGGGGGGGGGGTAATAGAACCCTCCTAAAGTTCGGGTGTGTCTTAGCAATTTCGTGTATAGTTCAGGGTGAAAAATGACATTTTCTTTTTTCTTATAGCACTATGACTTTGTTATTAAAATTACAAAGGATCAATTGTGTCTTTTTCATTGATCGTCAATTTCTACTTTATTGTTATTCAACACCATCTAATTTAGATCAATTAATAGCATCAACCTTAATCACCAAAATAAATATAAACAATATATCACTATTCTATAATATATTGAGTAAATGCT
>NC_061119.1:15262586-15268850 GCF_002878395.1 Capsicum annuum | reverse complement strand
AATTTTAAGGTTTTTATCAGTTTATTATTATTTTAATATTTTTCATAGTCATCTACATACATACATAACATAACAGTACAATTCTTTTTATATATTATACTTTTAATTGTTTATAGAGTAATAGATATTTTAAAATATTTTATTTATTGTTTGCATTTTTTTTAATAATTATACATCGATATTTATATTTTTGCATATTATTTAATACAGTTTACAAATGATAAATCAATTCAATTATTTTAATACACAGAGCAATAAATCAATCAAATTAAAATCATGTCAACTTTTTAAAGATAACAATTTTTTCTTTGTTTAGTAATAACATACTATTGATTAATAGTAACATACTATTTATTGGTCAAAGAAGGTAATTTTTTATTTATGAATAAAATATGAGTTTTTTTTATAAATAAGGGAGGTCTTTTTTCATCTACACATACACACATTTACGCTCAAAAGCACAGGGTGTGTTTGGTATGAAGGAAAACAGAAAATGTTTTCAAATTTTCTTATGTTTGGTTGGCTTATATATTTTGGAAAATATTTTCCAAACGAACTTATTTTCCTTAAATTTAAAGAAAATGCCTTCCCCTCAAAAATTGAGGAAATTTTTTTCCAAAACTCCCTTTCAACCTCACTTTAAAGTAGAAATGTTCAGACAATTCTCAAAATCATCTACCCCGCCCCCAATACCCTATCAACCCGACAACACCCCAACCCCCACCCCACCTTAAACTACCCCACCCCCACCCCCACCCCCACCCCAACCCCCCACCCCCACCCCTAAAATTCAATTGTTTTAAAAAGTATTTCAAAGTTTTTTCTTAGTCCATCCCCCATCTCCACTCCACTCCTACCCCTACCAGCCTCTCTTCCAAAAACTATATCTATATTTTATTAAAGAATTCAAACTTTTTCTCTTACCCCACACCCCTACCCTCCTTCCCTCCCTTACCATCTCCCTCTCCCATCCCTCCTTCCTCTCAACACCTCAAAAAAAATTATTTTAAACAAAAATCAATTTTTTCTTCCCCCTCACTCCCCTACCCTGACCCCAGCTCCTACTAACCCCCTCCCACCCTCCGCCCCACTAATTTTTTTATTTTTTTTAACAAAAAAAATTCAAAACTTTTTCTTACCCCACCCCTATTACCTATTTTGACACCCCCACTCACTAGCCTACCAACTCCTTCACCCAAAAAAGCTTTAATTTATTTTTAAAAAAAGGATTCTAAAATGTATTTTTACACTTTAGCTAAACACTAAAATGTTGTAACACCCCAATTTTCTGGAACCGAAATGCCACACATTGCTCATGATCCCGAAGGACAACAAGCTAACCTTTTTTCTGATATCTGTACCTGAGCACTGCATAATATACTAAAGTAAATGCGAAAAACTGGTGGAAACTTGCCGTAAGGTTCAAATATCTAAAAATACTCAATACTGGAAACTAAATACTAATACATCTGTCCGAAATGCCTCTAAACTTATCTGAACTATGGAGTTGATGGAACATTTCCCCAACTAACTCTATCTACTAAAAATAAACAGAGTCTAATGCCATAATAAAATAAGGATCATCCTTGAATGAAGAGGACTTACGACTATGTCTACTGCTGCTGATTGAGTTTGGACTGCTAATGGTGCTCTGGATCTCGCGCTTTGAAACCTATGGTATAAGACACCATAGTGCAAAAGAAAAGTATGTTTCTGTACTTTGAATGTACTGGTATGCTAGATGAGGTAAGGCTAAATGCAAGGGCTTATGCATGAATATAGCTTAACTGAATAACATGAGAGTACTGAATGAGGACATATGCATGAATGCACAAACCAAAACTGGAATGCAGTAACCCTAAATACGAACTCTAAATACTGGTTTCTGAATACTGACTTACTGACGACTGAGTCTACTAGTACTGATATCTGAGTTTACTAATACTGAGAGACAGAATAACTGAGTCTATTAAGATTGATATCTAATCTTATTGATAATGATATTGATTTATTATATCTGAGATTAAGCTTATATAATGGGTAACCTCTGAGTTTACTGGTAATGAAGCCTGATACTTGATAAACGGAGTCTTAGGTCAAGACTATTTAACGGGTGACCTCTGAGTCTACTGATAATGAATATGATGGTATGAATATGAGATTAAGCCTATATAATGGGTGACCTCTGAGTCTACTGATAATAAATATGATTCTCTGAATCTGAGATTAAGCCTATATAATGGGTGACTCCTCAGCTGAATTCTATTACTGAGACTGAATCTAAAACTGAGACTGTGGGAGGTAGTCATCTAACCGACATGCCATTTATTGCTTCTTTGGGGTCCAACCTGTAACCCCAGTTGGAAGGGTGTCAATACCGTGCCACGAGTAACGACCTCTGCTATGGTTAAGCCTCTCTAACGGGTGACCGTTAATAGAAAGTCAAGCCTAAGGCAATATGATAGTCAAGCCTTAATCTAATGGATGACTCTTGATCCTACACTAGCTACACAGTTCTGGAGTTCAGGGACTATTAATAATGACTCTGCCTCTCTAACGGGAAAGTCTTCATCCCTGCACTCGCTTGGTGTTAGTTCCTACTCCCAACTGAAAGATACTAAACTGATTCTTGGACTGTACTTGACTGAGCTAAATCTATAACTGATTATCTTACTTGACTGATCTGACTGAGTTTACTTGATTTTGTTATCTGACGGAATACTTTTGAATCTCGTTATCTAACTGGATGATACTAAGTTCTGAATTGGTTACTTGAATTCTACTGAGATCTGAAACTAAATTCTTGAATACTACTAAGATCTGAGCTGAGTACTGAACTGAAGTTGGAATCCTAATGATACTTAGATTTAAGAGATTTCTTAAGTTCTATAACTATCTGAGAGTATTTAATTCTGTAACTGACTGGGTTTTAAGGATCATGGCTTGACTAAGTTTATCATCAAAACTGACACTGCCTATAGACCGTAGCTAATTTGTCAAGTATAAGTACTCCCAGGACTCGATAGCATAAAAGTAAAACATAATCATTCTTGAAAAATCATGACCATGGACTTTCATTCACAACACAATCAATACGATATCTTGTCAATCACTTGAATGGAATACACATAGAAATGTATAAGGAATGCTTATTAATATCTCATAATTGTTCAATAAGTAATACACATGGATAAGAATGCATGCAATGTATCATAATACCTTCACTAAGGTATTTCAACAAACGCTTGGCATGCACTAGTTATCACAAAATTGGGGATTTCATGCTTAACATACTAAATAGGCACTATTATCTTTACTTAAGCATTCTATCAAGCATACGGGGAGCATGCTTTAGTTATACCACAAATTCTATACTTAGTTATCATGAATACATAAATATCATGCAACTTGAAGAGGGTTTATCATGAACATCATACAATTCATCGCATACTAGAATCAATTCTTGAAATTGGTAGTCTAAATCATGAGTTAAAACCCAACAATAAAAAATCATGAACTCTAGTACACATAAATCATTAAATCTCATAAATATTTAAGCCTCAAAATTTTGAAAAGGATTCTTGAGCTTCTTGGGTGGAAGGAACCCAAGAATCAATATCTAACATACCTTACTACTTGATCCTCGGAAGATTAATGGTGAAATCCTGATGATGTCTTGATTTTAAAACCCTAGCTCTTGTTCTTGAGAAAAATTGAGAAAAAATAACAATATTTGGGTTTAATGTGACTGAATCTCGTGTTAAGGAGTATATATAGAGGTAGAAAAATAACCCTTTTGCTCTTTGAAATAAAATCCAGAACTGGAACACCGATAAAAGCATCACTGCGATGCGGTGGAATCGCGGTGAGCTACTGGAATTTGACAATTTTGAAATTGACCCTTGGAGCGACGCTCCATATTCGCGGAGGCTCACTGGATTTTGACGATTGTCATTTTGGCCGACTCTGTGATGCGCCAAAGTACGAAGTGGTACACCGTCTCACTAAAATGGCTCTAACTCTTCGTCCGAGTGTCGAATTTGGGAAAATTTGGTATCGATGGAAAATGTTATTCGATTTTCCACTTGATAAAAAGCCAAAATCTTAAAAATTTCTCATGGAATAAACTATATTCATCTTTGAATCAAGATCTTTGATGTTCTAGAGATGAATCTGAACTAGGAAAAGGGTGGGGTATTACAAATGTATTTTTTGAAAAATATTTTTTCATTCACCATCCAAATACTAGAAAATATTTTTCATCCACTAACCTAACATAAGAAAACAAGTAAGAAATCAACTTGTTTTCCAGGAAAACATTTTCTAGGAAAATATTTTCCATGGAAATCATTTTCCTTCATACCAAACACACCCACACTGATGTTTTATCTCTTTACTTCATCTCCATCACATAATTTACTCTCTCTCTCATCCCTCTCTCTTTACTTCCATCTCCAGAAGCCACACCCTACCACGACCGACAGTGATGACGCCCAATAACCCACAAATAACCTCTAATGCGAACCACTGCACCATTTTCCGCCACTTTCTCTTTCGTTCTCCCCCAGCGCCGACGCCTCCACCGGCAAAGACCCAACCCAAGATGCCGGCGAAATCCGCCGCTGACTACTCCGGCGAGCAACCCAGCGCTACCTCCTCCGTCCTCTTTCCCTTTCCCCTTTTTCCAATCACAGCTCGCCAGAGTTTTTCACCGACGGGCAAAGTTTCATCCACCACACGGCCCATTTTATTTTCCATTAAAGTTAGTAAAATCTCATAAAAAAGGACAAATCTGCCCAGGCCTTGGCGTTTTTGTTGATTTTTTCATTTTGGGCATCGCTCTGACAGAGGCTAGGAAAGCGGCGCTACTCGTCTCTCTCCCTTTTGTGGTCACTTCTTTTGATTTGTTTTTTACTTTGATCGGGTTGTTGATTTTACACTATTATTGTGTTTAGATTAGATTAAAAATGTTAAAATTCGGTGAAATTCGTTGTTCCTATGTTTTTCGTGGTGAAACTCATTGATGGATGCTCTTTATTTTTTTTCATTCATTGTTGCTCTTGGTGTTGCTGGTTTGATTATTGTATTTTCTCAAGTGATTTAGCTGTTTCTGTACAGTTGGTTGTATAGTTGGACATTTGTTCAGTACTATTATATTTGCTCACTATGTTGGTGTTATTTTTTGGACTAATTGTGTCCTTTTATTGTTTTTACACATTTATTACATTGACAATGAACAACCAATACGATACTTGGCCAATGAAATTATCTCTCCATCTGGATATTTGAGTTAATCCCAATACAAAAAATGGATCTTTACTTTTCAAGAAATTTATTTTATATAAAAAATAGATAAATGGCTGATGAAGAAATTTTCATTAATTTTTTAGGCCTCCATAAATAAAAATACGGATATTATGTATACAAATACATAACAAAAATAAATATTTTTGGGTGATGATAAAACTTTTATAACAGCACAAAATATTTTACAATTCGTATTTTGGCAAGACGATTTAGGACGACCAATCAATTTAGCAACTACTTCGTAGCCATAGCATATTTAACATTTAATCTGAGCCCAAATTTTAACAAAAAATCATATTTTTACATACCTTTTAAATTTATTTTGTTAATAATTTATTTTTTAATAACATTTTATTACAAGTCTTTACACAGGTTATTGAGAATACTCATTGGGAGTGACATTCAAGGAAGACTTTAAATTTTATGTTGTATTTCATATTCTTATACTTTTACAAATATTATTATAGTGAAAATTTTATTTTTAGGGTGTTGGGCAATATTTTCTTTATTTATACAAATTTTGCCACACGTTAGGCAAATTTAGGCCGTTAATGTTTACATTAAAATTGATTTAGATATTTAATCAATAAATAATTCACTCTAAAAATATTACGGAATCTATTTCTCTAAACAGATCTTTCATTATTCAATCTTTTCATTTTTATACACATTCTCATGTATTTTTGTTTATCTTTTTATACACATGCATATTTTTTATGATAAAATAATCACTTTACACATTTATATATATATATATATATATATATATATCATTTTAATACACATTTTATATTATGTATTTATAAACATTAATTTTTTCTTCATTTTTTATAAACCTAAGTCTGGCCGGAAACTACATTTGTAAATTCTGATGGGTGCCTAATCCCTTCCCTTCAGAATAATTTGAACCCTTACCTTGAATCTAATCTGGTTTCGTATATCAAAACACAAGTCTTT
>NC_061119.1:15257894-15262486 GCF_002878395.1 Capsicum annuum | reverse complement strand
GTACAAAATCAATTCTTTTAGAGTCCATAATGTTATGCTCGTTTTGACCTTAGGTAAAAATCTGGTATGACAGCTTGGCGACTCCGCTGGGGAATCAAGGTTCTAACCATTATAGATTTAGGTAAATATATACGTTTTTATACATTATTATTTATTTCATACTAATTGTTTTGATTTATCATATTTATATGGCTTAAACTATTTATTTGTTATTATAAATTTTGTATTTGTTGATGATTTATATAAATTGTCATTCCATTCATATTTCCTCCATTTTAGAAAACTAACACTCACACATTGTACACATCAATTGTACATTATACTTTCCTAAAAGTTTTTCAAATCACCTTATTTTAGAGAGTTGGCATAAACGTGGGGTGAGCGGGAGTTTTACTGTTGTAGGACCACGTGTCTTCTCATATAGGCAATTCCAGGCCGTGTCTACCCACTCTTAGTCAGCATAATATAGAGCTAAAATAACACATTTTAGGTACATGCATATTAGTCAATTTTCGTCCAAATGTCCAAAGGGTTCATGACTCGAGTGATATATTATTATAGTCTTTGTACATATTTGAAGGATTATTGTGTCTATATATATTTATTTGCTCTAAATTGATTATACTTTAGTGAGATAACCTTTGTTTTGTATAGCAAATCAGTTAAAAGATGCACCTTAGAAACATTGTTGATAACTGTATATAGGCTTGAACTATGTTTTGACCTGGTTCTTGTCCTGACAAGATAATTAGGCAACCCTGTATTAGGGTTCGGTCTCTTCACTATTTTAGAATAATTTCTTCTGCATTCAAAACAGGGGCAAATTTTCTAAAAATAGTTCAAAAGTGCTTTCGAAAATTCTTCAAGAGCACAAATCAATAGCTCCTCAAATCCAAATTCCAATTGCATTAGTGCCTAACCGGCCTACCTTAAGTTCCTCACTCAATTTTGATCGCGAATGCGTGATTTATTTTTTCGAACATTGTAAACCATTAAATTTATGGCATATTGATACTCACTTTCAAATGCAAGGGTTAAATATTTTTTCAGTCATAATAATCCTGCCAACTGCGTTGAAATAATGTCATAATTTCTTCGGTGTTTGATTTATTTAATCTTGTCAGCATATTGAAGTTGTGTCAAAGCTCTCCCTATGCATGACATCCATTCTCACGATCATTTGATCAGAACAATTTTGATGTTAACAATAATTTATTTTTCTGATCGTCTTTCATATTATTTTCGAGAATGACCATAATTTTTTTTTACAATCATACATTACACATACGAATTTACAGATTTTCCAGAAATATGTAGACCTGATTCTTATATTCACAAGATACGTAGGCAACCCTCGTTTGGGTTCAATCCCATTCTTTTTTAAAATAAAATAAAATTTTGACTTGTTTAGTACCAATACAGTTAGGAGTGCGCATGAGAAAGAACAAATTGGTATGATGAAAAGGACCGACTTTATGATAAACCATAGGTTCTTTTGATACCTTTTATCACACCTGAGTAACACTTGACAAAACCAACCTCATCATTTCATGTGCATTATGTGGTGAGCTTTATTCATTGCATTGCATTGTTGATCAGAACTTGACTTACATGTCTGTTGAGGTGAAATTCTGAGTTATACTTGATTTAGGAAAGGATCGTAGGCCTTCTTTGACCCGATTGTGCCTTTCACAACCCACCAAATGATATTAATCCCTAGCATTACCTTTTTGGAGCCTAAAACCTTTTCTTTGGAAAACCACATCTGCGCCTATACCTTTTTGAGTGCTTACGTGCACTATCCTTTCAAGGCCCTACCTCCTTAAGTGTACTAAGTACGTGTAATTTATGGACAAAGATTCAAGATCAAATACGCAAAATGCGAAGGATATATTGTCCCACATGAACAAAATAAAAAAACAACTTCAAAAAGAGCAACATCCCCACCAAAAAGGAAAAGAAAAAAAAAGAACAAATAAATATATAGTTTCTCAAAAAAAGGGAAAAACTCCAACACATGATTCAAAAAAAATGGCGAAGCAAATACAAAACAAGGGGAAACGCAACACAACTAAAAAAATCACACATCAAAGCATAACAAACAAGGAAAGCACAAATGCAGTGTAATGCTCATTGAGCAATTAGTCACTTTAATTCCAAATATCATCCTACCCAACCCCAAGCCTACATTACAAGCCAATAACAAGTCCTACAGGATCCTATTCCAAGTGTTCTCACATTAGTGGATATTTACATGAATGTCAATATTATGGTATCACAACTACATGCATTGAATTTCTTTCTAAGTGTGAGTGTATTTCTCTAGATGTTCTTAAATTCAAAAAAAATTACTCAAATATGTACGAAATAGGATTTTATTTGGGGAAAGGGAACTTGAAACATAGGGATAGGTGTAGTTCAAAATCTTTGTTGAAGCAAGACGAACGAATTTTGTCGATACTTAGGTATGTCTGAGGTACCACTTGAAACTATAGGAGTTACCCTGAAGTCGATCTCGGTCTGTTGGGAAAGAAATGGAAAATTCTTATACACACTACTAATTATTGGTATCAACTGAAGTCAATACACGATCATGTCTTTTGCATCTTTCAGCACTTTTTATCAAGAAAATACAAAAATTTCTTTCTTTTTTCAGGACACCCACCTTTAAATACAGGCATTTTTTTTACCTTTCATTCAAGACACTCATTTTAGCATACAAACAATTCCTTACATTTCATTCAAGGTGCCACTTTCACATACATACATTTTTACTTTTCATTCAAGACACCCAGTTTTCAAATACAGGCATTTGACTTTTTTAAGCACATACTTTTAAATACCAACATTTTATTTTTCAGTCAGGCGCTCATCTTTGAGTATTTTATATTTTTTATAGTCCCACCAGTCGAGAGGCTATTACATTTTTTCTCCCAAGTGGAGAACTTTTTACACATCAAGTAGTTGAGAGGGCTATTAGATTTCAGTCACCTCACTAGTTGATGGCATCAGTCTTCATAAACAATCGAAGACGACAATCAACATAGTCTTCATAGACAATCAAAGATAACATTCATTACATAGTCTCTGTAGACAATCAGAGATGTCATTTTATCATCAAGTATCCGTAGACAATCGGAGATATCATACATAGTCTTTGTATACAATCGAAGACAACATTCATGACATAGTCTTCGTAGATAATCAAAGACAACATTCATCACATAGTCTCTGTAGACAATCAGAGGCGCCATACATCAGTCTCCATAGACAATTGGAGATATCATGCATAGTCTTCATAGACAATCGAAGACATCATTCATCACATAGTCATCATAAATAATCGGAGACGATAATCAACACAGCCTTTATAGACAATTGAAGACATCATTCATGATATACTCTCTGTAAACAATCGGAGGCATCATTTATCATTTAGTCTCCATAGATAATTGGTGATATCATACATCAGTCTTCATAGACAATTGAAGACGACAATCATCATTAGTCTTCGTAGATAATCAAAGACGACAATCAATATCATTGGAGATATCATACATCAGTCTTCATTGACAATTAAAGACGACAACCATTATTAGTCTTTGTAGACAATAAAAGGCGATATTTAATATCAGTCTTCATAGATAATTGGAGATGTCATACATCAGTATCCATAGACAATTAAAGATATCATACATCCATCTTCATAGATAATTAGAGATGTCATCAAGTCTTCGTATACAATCAAAGACATCATCATTCAACATCAGTCTTCATAGAGAATCGAAGACGATATTTAATATCTGTCTCTATAGACAATTGGAGATATCATATGCAGTCTTCATAGATAATTAGAGGCATCATTCAGACAATTGGAGACATTATTTTATCATCACAGCCTTCATAGATAATTGAAGACACCATTCATCAATATCAGTCTCCATAGACAATTGGAGATGTCAACACCAGTCTTCATAGATAATCAAAGATGTCATTATTTAATACGAGTCTCCATAGACAATCAGAGACGACAATCAGCATCCATATCCATAGAAAATTAGAGATGTCATCAAGTATTCATATATAATCGAAGACATTATCATTCAACATCAGTCTTTGTAGACAATCAGAGATGACAATCAACATCCGTCTCCAAAGACAATTGGAGCTGTCAATCAAGTCTTCGTAGACAATCTGAGACATCTTTTATTTATCACATAGTCTTCGTACACAATCAAAGACAACTTTCATTCATCTTCAAGTCCTTGTAGACAATCAGAGACGTCACACATCTTACAATTTATAATAACAAGACATTTGTTTCCTTCTCCAGAAGATAGTGTTATCCATGAATCATACGCTGGGGCAAAATTTGAGAACTGTCTCAAAATTTACCCTATTTTCTTTTTCGAACTACATTGACCTGATTCTCGTGACACTCGGGATATGTAGGAAGCTCTATGCAAAGTTCGGTCATCACAACCTCATAATTATTCTTTTTCCCCAGCAAGTACACAATCTTGCATCCCCAGCATCTTAGAGCTTGATACTAGGGCAATTTTGAAAGGAACATCGGGAATAGATGAATACTT
>NC_061119.1:15238953-15254894 GCF_002878395.1 Capsicum annuum | reverse complement strand
CCAAAGACACAATTCTCATCTAAGATGTATTCACAAGTAGGAACACACAACGAGAGAAAGGTACATTGCAAGCATGTAGGACCTCTCTCCTTCCAACCACTTACCGAGGGAAGGCATTCCATCAAGGGAGTGATACCAATAGGGATAAGAACAAAAGAAAAACATATCTATTATACAGGTAAGATCCGGTAGGTTTTTTTCGCTGCTAACAGTTTCGGTAGGACTTTTCCTCCTTTTTAGCAAACTTTTATTTTTATTTTTATAAATTAATTTTATCTGCATGTAAATAGTTCTTTTTTAGCAAAATTCTTATTTTATTTTATTTTTGTTAAATTAGTTATGTGTAGGTAAATATCTTAAATGAAGAACATGTGTCGACTGCGGGATATTTGAATCAATTTAGTTAATAGAAAATTCTACTGATAATAAATATTTGGTTATGGTACAAATTGCTTTTAAACCTTTAACCATTAAAGGGTTTCCAAAGATGTTTTTGGAAGCTCTTATAGATGCTAGAAATTTAAATTTTTGATAATATCTGATGGGTTCGATTAAATTTACTATAGCTTATGGTCCGATTTATTTTAATACTCAACCAAATTTGCAGTTATCACTGACTGGTGTTAATACTTGATGCTTTAAACTTAAATGTTAAAATGCATGGTTATAATTATGCATCCAGTTCTGAACTTATATATTTATCATACATAATTTATAATAAATTATTGTCCACATTAAATCCTGGATGTAAATTATATAATACATCGGATCTGACTATTTTGGTAGAAACTAATTTTGCAAAGTTTAAAGTCACCACCAGAAGACCTATTAGGTGGAATAAAATTGATTTTCCAACTACTTGGACCCTAAATTCGGTCATATCTCTGAGTTAGGTTACTAATAATTTGACGAATAGCGACTTTTTGTATATTACTCAAAACTTGGATGGTAGGGTTTGTATTCAATTTGATGATCAGTCTACTATTATAACAGACATTCTTTTTCTCAGTCTAGATTATTACCTATTGTACATCATATTTCTTGTAACGCCCCGAAATCCTATCTCGGAGCATCACACGGTGCTTAAGGCTACAAGTAACCACAAGCTAACCCTTTGATCCTGCTACTTAGTATAAAGCTTACTTAAAGATAATGAGAGCAAAATAAGGAATCGTGTCATATCATGTCTAACTGAAATCCGAATGAGTACTGTAAAAGTAACAAAATACTGCGAATCTAAATATACTATCCATCTAGTCTGACAAAGCCTCTACTACTCAACAAACTAGAGAGTCATTGGGGCAGATCCCCAACTGACTCGAACTAAACTGAAAGCAGTAGAACAACTACTAAAAATACTGAAGTTCCTGAAAATAGGTCCTCGAACCATGAGTACTCACTACAGTGGAGGTGTAGATAAAGGTACACGGGATCAGTGGCGCTGCTGGACTGAGAACCTGAACCTACATTATGAGACAATGTAGCACACAAACGTATATATGGATCAACACTTGGGAATGTACTGAGTATATGGGGGTGTATACAACTAAATATCAATACAATAAATCTTTATGGAAAACATACATGGTTTTGTAGATGACTCACATAGCTTGAATAAAACTCTCATAAATCATGAATAATGAAACATGTAGTATAATTCACGTGAGCCATTTCACTTTATTATAAATTTGTATTCTTTCTTTGGCTTAAGCTTGTAAACTAGTTAAACTCTTAAAACAACAACTTTAAGAACATGCACTTTAGTCTTTTGAAAACAACGAACTTCTTTTAAACTCAAGGACTTAAAACCTTAATAATTTTAAGACTTGAGACTCTAGGAAACTTGGGAGTTTCTTCTAACCGACATAAGCCATATGAGCTACAAGGATTCCAACGACTTTCCCACGTTGGAGAGAAGTGTTCTATCTTTGCCATTGGAGTAGAACCTTTTACTTTTAGTGATCACTAGCTTAACCCACTTGGGGTAAATCAAATCCTACGGTGGCTCGTAGGTCTGGGGCATGAGACCTTGGAATCAAGCCCAACTCAAAGTTAAATACTACTCCTTTACTTAATCTTAGAACTTTTAAGAAAAATTCACCTTAAGCAACTCAAAAATATCCAATGGAAGCCAACTATGCTTCCCTTTAGCTTAAATCAAATAGTGTGGATTTTCTTTCTTAGCTTAGGATTAAAATCAACTCTTTTCTTGAAACTTTGGTAAACTATCACCAATAAGCTTTAAAACTTTAATAGCATCGAAATATCAATAAAATTATTGAAACACTTTAAAAAGTATCAACAATTCATTCTTAGACTTAAGGCATGTATATTCTTAAAGGATCACAATTTCATAATAAAGCTTAATTCATGACGCCAATATTGGAAACCCTTGAAAATATCACATCAATATAGGAATGTGTAATTTATAGTATGAATTATCAATTCAAATCATAAATAAGCTAAATAATATCGCAATTCAAATCTTTAACAACTTATCAATTCATATTCTCCAAAATAATATAATTTGGGTACAGACCCACTTGCAAAAATATGAAATTCATTTATAAAAATAGAATCTTTGGGCACAAGAACGAAAGAAGTGTTCTTGTTCAAACCCCACATGCCTTGAATTAGGAGCTTTGATTGAACTCTAGCCCTTGGGACTCTATTCATTCACTTGAATGGATATTCTTGATGCTCTTGGTTTGAGGGATCCAATTCTTGAATCAATTTGAAGAATTAATGATGAAGTTAGGAGATTCTTGGAATTGGGTTTGCATGCTTAGGGTTTTTAATTTGAGAGAATTTTTTAGAAAAGTCGTATATGATGCTTGGAATGACCTTGGATTAGGTGTTTGGACGATTTAAGGGGATTGGGAAAAGTCCAAAGTAACCTTTTTAACTTCTGTACGAAGTTGGAAAAGTTGAACTGGAAAACCCAATTTTATGGGCCACCGCAACGCGCCACTATCGTGTGGGCTCATTGGAATTTGACAAACGACATTTTGAGGGTCACAGCGACGCAGTGCTATCGAGTTCTCCCACTGGTTGGAACCTGGAACTTGAAAGAGACGCGCCGCTATCATGGAGTTCCACTGAAAATTGAAGATTGTCAAATAGACCCTCTCCCGATGCGCCAAGCACTAAACTGATGTTGTTTTACGACTAGGACTTAAATTAGCCATAATCTCTTGCCCGGTTATCTAATTTGGGTGGATCTTATATCGTTGGAAAGCTAATTAAATTTTCCACATGATAAAATGTCAAAATTAGGGAAATTCTATATAATTTAAATGATACTCACTTAGGAAGTCATTCCTTAACCTTCTTGAGGCAAAATGAAGCTTAAGAAAAGTTTAGGGTATTACAATATCTCTTCCTTGGGAACATGCATCCTCAAATATCACTAGTTAAGATAAGAATATAGAGAAAACTAAGGATACATAGCTGAAACAAATGGCTAAACTGAATCTATATCTTTCTAAACTCTTGAATACTTCGGAGAATACATGAACTCATATTGAGAATAGCTATATAACTGATTCCTTGAAAAGGGATTGAATTAAGAGGGAACAGTACCTTCGGCTTGATCTCAACTTGCGGAGAATAGGTGTGGGTACTTGGATCTCATATCTGACTAGGCTTCCCAACTAGCGCCCTCAACTAACTAGTTTCGCCACAACACTTTGACCAAGGAACCTCTTTGTTCCTTAGTCTACAGATTTGGTGGTCTAGAATCTCAACTAGAATCTCTTCAAACGAAAGGGTAGTCGGGATATCTGGGCTCTCTAAAGGATTCACAACAACGGAATCACCAATGTACTTCTTAAGCATAGAGACATGAAAGATGGGATGCACAGCTGACAACTATACGGGCAACTCAAGCTCATAGGTTACTCTCCCCACACGACTTAGGATTCTATAGGGGCCAACATATCGGGGACTAAGTTTCCCCTTCTTTTCAAACCTTTTCACCCCTTTCATAGGTGAGATTTTCAGATACACTAAGTCAATAACTTCAAACTCGAGGTCTCTTCTTCTCATATCTGCATATGACTTCTAACGACTCTGGGCTGTCTTTAACCTTTCTCTAATCAACTTCACCTTCTCCATAGCCTCAAATACTGCATTAGGTGCAATCAAATTAGACTCACAAACTTCAAACCAACCTATGGGTGATCTACATCTTCTACCATACAAAGCCGCAAATGGTGCCATCTTGATTCTAGCATGGTAACTATTGTTATATGCAAACTCAGTCAATGGTAAATGCTCATCCCAACTACCTTTGAAGTTAAGAGAAAATGCTCTCAACATATCCTCTAAAGTTTCAATGGTCCTCTCAGCCTGACCATCTGTTTGCGGACGTAAAGCAAAACTCAAATGAACTTAGGTACAAAGACCCTTCTAGAATTCCCTCCAAAACTGAGAAGTAAACTAAGTACCCCTATCTAAGATGATAGACAAGGTAACTCCACGCAACCTGACCAACTCCCGAATATAAAACTAGCATAATCGTCAGTTGTATAGGATGTATGCACGGGCAAGAAATGCGCTGACTTAGTCAGCCTGTCTACAATAACCCAAATAGAATCATGGTGATGACGCAAAAGAGGTAAACCAGTCACGAAAACCATATTCACTTCTTCCCACTTCCAAGTGGGTATACCAAATTCTTGCATAACACCACTAGGTCTCTAGTGCTTTACCTTGATCTGTTGGCAAGTTGTACACTTAGCTACGAACTCAGCTATGTTCTTCTTCAAACCACTCCACCAATAGATTTCCCGCAAGTCGCGGTACATCTTGGTAGCACCAGGATGAATAGAATACCGCACACCATGAACTTCTGTCATAATTCTCTACCTCAGATCATTGACATAAGAAACACACAATCTACCCTACATTCTCAACACCCCATCTCCCCTTTGGGAGAAAACCTCTACCCTTTTATCCTTAACTGACTCCTTTAGTCTGACCAAACTAACATCTAAGTCTTGTTTCTCCTTCACTTCTGAAACTAAAGAGGATTCTGAACTACTCAGCACCAAAATACTCCCCTCAGCAGAATCAGGCAACCTAATACCTAATCTTTCCAAACAATGCACATATTGAGCTAACTCTTTCTTACCCTTCTCTCCATGAGTCACACTGCCCATAGATAACCTACTAAGGGAGTCTGCCACTACATTGCCCTTGCCTGGATGGTACAACACGCTCATATTATAATATTTTATCAACTCTAACCATCTCTTCAGGAAAAGATTCAACTCCCTCTGAGAAAACACATACTGCAAGCTTTTGTGGTCCGTAAACACATCAGCATGAACACTATACAGATAGTGTCTCCAGATTTTCAAAGCAAAAAGCACAGCAGCTAATTCAAGATCATGGGTTAGGTAATTCTTTTATGTGGCTTCTACTATCTTGCGGCATAGGCTATAACAATACCTTTCTACATCAACATACAACCTAAACCAAATCTAGAGGCATCATAATACACCAAAAACTATCTACACCATCACGCAAAGTCAACATAGGGGCTGAGCTGAGTCGAGTCTTCAACTCTTGAGAACTCTTCTCACAGGAATCTGACCAAAGGAACTTAACTTTCTTTTGGATCAATCGGGTCATGGGGGATGCAATAGAAGAGAAACCTTCAACAAAACAGTGGTAGTAGACAGCTAGACCCAAGAAACTCCTAATGCTTGATCGAGAGATAAGTCCATGCCAATTTCTTACAACTTCTGTCTTTTGGGGATCAACTCTAATACCTTCAACTGAAATGATATGACCCAGAAAGGCTACTGATCTTAGCAAAAATTCACACTTGCTAAATTTGGCAAACAACTGATGATCTCTAAGAGTTTGCAAAATAATTCTAAAATGATTTGCATGGTCATTCTCAGTACGAGAGTAAACAAAGATATCATCTATGAACAATATGACAAATATATCAAGATACTGCTTGAACACTCGATTCATGAGGTCTATGAAAGCCGCTGGAGCATTGGATAGCCCGAAAGACATGACTATAAACTCAAAGTGACCATAACAATTTCGGAAGACTGTCTTTGGGATATCACACTCCCTTACTTTAAGTTAATGATAGCAAGATCTAAGATCTATCTTTGAGAAATAACTTACACCTCGTAACTGATCAAACAGGTCGTCAATTCTTAGAAGGGGATATTTGTTCTTAAATGTAACCTTATTAAGCTGACGATAGTCAATAAACATACGCAAAGAACCATCTTTCTTTCGCATGAATAGAACAGGTGTGCCCTAAGGTGACACACTGGGACTTATAAAACCTTTGTCTAAAAGATATTTGAGTTTCTCTTCCAAATCCTTAAGCTCTACAGGTGCCATACAGTAAGGAGGAATAGAAATAGGCTGAGTATCGGGAAGAAGGTAAATCCCAAATTCTATCTTTCTATCAGGAGGTACACTAGGGAGATCTTTCGAAAAAACATCAGGGAACTCATTAACAATGTTGGCTGACTAAATGGTTGGAGCCTCGGACCTAGTGTCCTTAACTCAAACTAGATAATAAATGAAACCTTTGGATATTAGCTTTCTGGCTTTGAGATAGGATATAAAATGACTCTTGGGAGATACTGAACTCCTGGACCACTCAAAGACTGGCTCATCTGGAAACTGAAACTTAACCACACGGGTACGATAGTCTATAGACGCATAGTAGGAATAAAGCCAATCTATACCTAAATAAGGTCAAAATCTACTATGTCCAACTCTATCAAATCAGCAAGTATGACTCTATGAAGAACAGTAACGGGACAATTTTTATACACTTGTTTAGCAACAACTGACTCCACCACTAGAGTAGAAACTAGGAAAGGCTCAGGAATCTTTTTGGGACTTATTTTAAAACTCACAGCTACAAGTGGGGTCACATAAGAGAAACAACGTCAAAGTAAAAGACGCGGAGCATACAAGTAACAACGTTGGGAGAATTCTCTTGCTCCTGATGGGATGATAAGACATAGAGCCTGTTCTGGCGCTGACCGCCAACAGTACTGGAAGAAGCACCCTGAGGAGAAGTTGGATGGGCTAAAGGAGTTGGGGCACTATTAGCCTGACTCTAAGGTCGCTCTTTTCCCTTACCTATTATACGGACACTCTCTAAGTCTATGGCCCAACTTATCATAACCAAAACAACCCCTCTGTTTGGCCAAACACTCACCGGGATGGGTCCTACCACACTAGCACAGTAAGGATAATTAGTCCTGTTACTTACACTATTCTGGGACTTGGACATAGAAGTCCTGTTCTCTTGCTCCTGCCTATTTTTAGGTACGGGAGCACTAGCTGATGAAGGTGCTGGCATGGATAAATGGCACTAAAACTGTGGACGGTTCCCTCAATGGGACCTAGCCTGACCATACTCATGTTGCTCAAATCTAGCCCTCTTGTTTCCCCTCGCTCTATCTGTTTGTCTTATCTTGTCTGCCTCTATTTGCTGGGTATGGATCATCAACCTAGCAAGATCCATGTCCCTATTGAGAATAGCAGTCCTACACACTTTTTAACACCAGTCCAGATACTCTAGTCACGAACTTACTTTTACTAGTTTGGGTGTCATAAATCAAATCACGAGCATATTTGGCTAATTGGTTGAACTTCAAGCAGTACTCCTTAATAGTCATGGAGCCCTGCCTTAAGTTCATGAATTCCTCTATTTTTTCTTCCCTCATCTCAAGTAGGAAGAACTTGTCCATAAATGCATCTTGAAACACCTGCCAAGTAACGAGGGCATCATCTTCCCCTCTATTCTTCTTCCATTCAACAACCCAGTCATAAGCAATGTCCTTCAACCTGTAAGACGGCAGCTCAACACTTTCTTCCTCCGAGACATACATCACTTAGGTGATCTTCCTTACCTCCTCGAGATACAACTGTGGGTCCTCACCTGCGTTTAAATTACAAAACTCTGGAGGGTTCATCCTCATGAAATCACAGATCCTAACAGTGGCTAAATCACCTCTTTGCTGAGGCGGAACTGCGGCCTGGTTATTCGCCTAAACATTTGTGGTAACTGATTAGGCTAATGCCTAAAAGGCCGCCCGAAACTTTATATAAAACACAATCTTATTCAAGGGATCAACAGGCTGGGGTTGCTCATTATTGTGTTTGTGGGAAATCGCTCTTTGAGGAGGCATTTTCTAATATAACAGAGCACGAATTAATAGATGGGAGAGACAATTGTAGTCACAATGGAATCTAAAAAAAAAGAATAATTTTTTCTTTAAATGTCCTGTAGCCTCTTGCTCATAGATGTGTTACGCTACACACCGATGATCGTGACTTTACTTGACGCGGCTTGTCAAACTCCCTAGGACTCCTTAAACCTTAGGCTCTAATACCAAGTTTGTAATGCCCTGAAATCCTATCCTGGAGCATCACACGGTTCTTAAGGCTACAAGTAGCCCCAAGCTAACCCTTTGAACTTGGTAATTAGTACAAAGCTTACTTAAAGATAACAAAAGAAAAACAAGGAATCATATCATATCCTGTCTAACTGAAATTTGAATAAGTACTGTAAAAGTAACAAAATACTTCAAATCTAAATATACTGACCATCAAGTCTGACAAAGCCTTTACTACTCAACAAACTATAGAGCTATTAGGATAGATCCCCAGCTGACTCGAACTGAACTGAAAGCAGTAGAACCACAACTAAAAATATTGAAGTGCCTGAAGATAGGTCCTCGAACAAAGAGGACTTACCAAAGTGAAGGTATAGATAAAGGTACTCAGAATCAGTGGCGCTACTGGGAATGAGCACATAAACCTATATTATGAGACAATGTAGCACACAGACGTATATATGGATCAGCACTTGGGAATTTACTGAGTATATGGGGGTGTATGCAACTAAATATCAATACAATAAATCTTTATGGAAAGAATACATGGCTTTGTAGATAACTCAGATAGCTTCAATAAAACTCTCATAAATCATGAATAATGAAATATGTAGTATAATTCACGTGAGCCATTAAACTTTATTCTAAATCTATATTCCTTCTTTGATCTCAATCTTGTAAACTAGTTGAACTCTTAAAACAACAACTTTTAGAACATGCACTTTAGTCTTTTGAAAACAAGGAATTTCTTTGAAACTCCAGGACTTAAAACCTTAATAATTTTAAGACTTGAGACTCTAGAAAACATGGGAGTTTTTTCTAACCGACATAAACCATGTGAGCTACATGGAGTCCAACGACTTGCCCACTTCGGGGAGAGTTGTTCAATCCTTTCCATCAAGTAGAACCTTTTACTTTTAGTGATCACTAGCTTAACTCACTTGGGGTAAATCAAATCCTACGGTGGCTCGTAGTTCTGGGGTATGAGACCTTGTAATCAAGCCCAAATCGGTGCCAAATACTACACCCTTACTTAAGAATAGTATTTTTTAATCCTATTCACCTTAAGCAACTCATAAATATGCAATGGAAGCTAACTATGCTTCTCTTTAGCTTAAATCAAATAGTGTGGATTTTCTTTCTTAGATTAGGATTAAAATAAACTCTTCTCTTGAAACTTTGGTGGATTATCACCAATAGGCTTTAAAACTTTAATAGCATGGAAATATCAATACACTTCTTGTAATACTTTAGAAAGTATCAACAATTCATTCTTGGACTTACGGAATGTATATTATTAAAGGATCACAATTTCACAATAAAGCTTAATTCATGACCCCAATCTTGGAAACCTTTGAAAATATCACATTAATATAGGAATGTGTAGTTTATAGCATGAATTATCAATTCAAATCATAAATAAGCTAAATAATAATGCAATTCAAATCTTTAACAACTTATCAATTCATATTCTCCAATATAATATAATTTGGGTACAGACCCACTTGCAAAAATATGAAATTCATTTATAAAAATCAAATCTTTGGGCACAAGAACGAAAGAAGTATTCTTGTTCAAACCCCACATGCCTTGAATTAGGAGCTTTGGATGAACTCTAGCCCTTGGGACTCTATTCATACACTTGAATGGATATTCTTGATGCTCTTGGTTTGAGGGATCCAATTCTTGAATCAATTTGAAGAATTAATGATGAACTTAGGAGATTCGTGGAATTAGGTTTGCATGCTTAGGGTTTTTAATTTGAGAGAATTTTTTAGAAAAGTCATATATGATGCTTGGAATGACCTTGGATTAGGTGTTTGGACGATTTAAGGGGATTGGAAAAAGTCCAAAGTAAACTTTTTAACTTCTGTACAAAGTTGGAAAAGTTGAACTGGAAAACCCGATTTTATGGGCCACCGTAACGCGCCACTATCGCGGGGGCTCACTGGAATTTGACAAACGGGATTTTGAGGGTCATAGCGATGCAGTGCTATCGAGTTGTCCCACTAGTTGGAACCTGGAACTTCAAAGCAACGCGCTACTATCATGGAGTTCCACTAGAAATTGACAATTGTCAAATAGACTCTCTCCTCAACGCGCCAAGCACTAAAATGATGTTGTTTTACGACTAGGACTAAAATTAGCCATAACTTTTTTCCCAGTTATCGAATTTGTGTAGATCTTATATCGTTGGAAGGCTAATTAAATTTCTCACATGAGAAAAAGTTTAAATTAGGGAAATTCTATATAGTTTAAATGATACTCACTTAGGAAATCATTTCTTAACCTTCTCGAGGCAAAATTAAGCTTAAGAAAAGTTTAGGGTATTACAATATCTCCCCTTGGGAACATTCGTCCTCGAATGTCGCTAGTTAAGCTAAAAATGTAGAGAAAACTGATGATATACAGCTAAAACAAATGGCTAAACTGAATCTATATCTTTCTAAGCTCTTGAATGTTTCGGAGAATTCATGAACATATATGGAGAATAGCTATATAACTGAATCTTTGATTAGAAAGGTACTGAATTAAGAAGGAAAGGTACCTTCGGCTTGATCTCAACTTGCAGAGAATAGGTACGGGTACTTGGATCTCATATGTGACTCGCCTTCCCAAGTAGCTCCCTCAATTGACTGGTTTCCCCATAACACTTTGACCAAGGGAACCTCTTTGTTCCTCAGTCTACGGATCTGATGGTCTAGAATCTCAACTGGAATCTGTTCAAACGAAAGGCTAGTCGGGATATCTGGGCTCTCTAAAAGATTCACAACAATGGAATCACCAATGTGCTTCTTAAGCATGGAGACATGAAATATAGGATGCACAGCTGACAACTCTATGGGAAACTCAAACTCATAGTCTACTCTCCCCACCCGACTTAAGATTCTATAGGGGCCAACATATCGGGGACTAAGCTTCCCCTTCTTGCCAAACCTCTTCACCCCTTTCATAGGTAAGATTTTCAAATACACCAAGTCATTTACTTCATACTCAAGGTCTCTTCTTCTCACATTTGCATATGACATCTAACGACTCTAAGCTATCTTTAACCTTTCTCTAATCAACTTCACCTTCTCCATAGCCTCAAACACTGTATTAGGTCTAATCAAAGTAGCCTCACCCACTTCAAACCAACCTATGGGTGATCGACCTCTTCTACCATACAAAGCCTCAAATGGTTCCATCTTGATGTTTCCATGGTAACTATTGTTTTACGTAAACCCAATCAATGGTAAACGTTCATCCCAACTAACTTTAAAGTTAAGATCATATGCTTTCAACATATCCTCCAAAGTTTGGATGGTCCTCTCAGCCTGACCATCTGTCTGCGGATGTAAAGCAGAACTCAAATGAACTTTGGTACCAAGACCCCTCTAAAATTCTATCCAAAACTAAGAAGTAAATTGAGTACCCCTATCTGAGATGATAGACAAGGTAACTCCATGCAACTTAACCAAATCCCGAATATACAATCTAGCGTAATCATTAGATGTATACAATAACACAAATAGAATTATGGTAACGACGCAAAAGAGGTAATCAGTCACAAAATCCATATTCACTTCTTCCCACTTCCAAGTGGGTATACCAAATTCTTGCATCACACCACCAGGTCTCTGGTTCTCTACCTTCACCTGTTGGCGAGTTACACACTTAGCTATGAACTCAGCTATATTTTTCTTCATACCACTCTACCAATAGATTTCCCGTAAGTCGTGGTATATCTTGGTAGCACCAGGATGAATAGAATATCGTGCGCCATGCATTTCAGTCATAATTCTCTACCTCAGATCACCAACATAAGGAACACACAATCTACCCTGCATTCTCAACACCCCATCTCCCTCTTAGGAGAAAACCTCTACCTTTTTGTCCTTAACTGACTCCTTCAGTCTGACCAAACTAGCATCTAAGTCTCGATTCTCCTTTACTTCTAAAACTGAAGAGGATTCGGAACTACTCCATTCCAAAATACTCCCCTCTGCAGAATCAAGCAACCTAACACCCAATATAGCCAAACAATTCACATCTCTATCTAACTCTTTTTTACCCTTCTCTACATGAGTCACACTGCCAATAGATAACTTGCTAAAGGTGTCTCCCACTATATTGGCCTTGCCCAGATGGTATAACATGCTCATATCATAATCTTTTAGCAACTCTAACTATATCCTCTGGCAAAAATTCAACTCCCTCTGAGAAAACACATACTACAAGCTTTTGTGTTCCATAAATACATCAACATGAACACCATATAGATAGTGTCACCAGATTTTCAAAGCAAAAACCACAACATCTAATTCAAGAACATGGGTTGGGTAGTTCTTTTTATGTGGATTCAACTATCTAGAGGCATAAGCTATAACCTTACCTCTCTGCATCAACACATAACCCAAACCAATTTTAGAGGCATCACAATATACCACAAAACCATCCGTACCATCAGGTAAAGTAAACATCGGGGCTGACGTGAGTTGAGTCTTCAACTCTTGAAAACGCTTCTCATAGGAATATGACCAAGGAACTTAACTTTCTTTTGGGTCAACCGGGTCATGGAGGATGCAATAGAAGAGAAACCTTCAACAAAATGGCTGTAGTAGCCAGCTAGACCCAATAAACTTTTAATGTCTGATGGAGAGATAGCTATGGGCCAATTTCTTACAGCTTTTATCTTTTAGGGATCAACTCTAATGCCTTCAGCTGAAATGATGTGACCTAGAAAGGCTACTGATCTTATCAAAAATTCACACTTGCTGAATTTTACAAAGAACTGATGATCTCTAAGATCCTGCAAAACAATTCTAAGATGATTCGCTTGGTCATTCTCAGTACGGGAGTAACCAAAGATATCATCTATGAACACTATGACAAACATATCAAGAGACTACTTGAACACTTGATTCATGAGATCCATGAAAGCTACTGGAGCATTGGGTAGCCCAAAATACATGACTAGAAACTCAAAGTCACCATAACCAGTTTGGAAGGCTTTCTTTGGGATATCGCACTCCCTTACTTTATGTTGATGATAGCCAGATCTAAGGTCTATCATCAAGAAATAACTCACACCTTGTAACTGATCAAATAGGTCATAAATTCTCAAAAGAGGATACTTATTCTTGATTGTGACCTTATTAAGCTAACGATAGTCAATGCACATACGCAAAGAACCATCTTTCTTTCACACGAATAGAATAGGTGCGCCCCAAGGTGACACACTGGGCCTTATAAAACCTTTGTCTAAAATATCTTTGAGTTGCTATTTCAACTCCTTAAGCTCTGTAGGTGCTATACGGTAGGGAGGAATAGAAATAAGTTGAGTATCGAGAAGAAGGTCAATCCTGAATTCTATCTTTCTATCGGGAGGTACCCTTAGGAAATCTTTCAAAAAAACATCAGGGAACTCATTAACAATGTTGGCTGACTGAATGGTTGGAGCCTTAGACCTCGTTTCCTTAACTCGAAATAGATGATAAATGTAACCTTTGGATATTACCTTTATGGCTTTGAGATAGGATATAAAATGACTCTTGGGACATACTAAACTCCCGGACCACTCGAAGACTGGCTCATCCAGAAACTGAAACTTAACTACACGGGTACGACAGTCTATAGACACATAGTAGGAATAAAGACAATCCATACCTAGAATAAGGTCAAAATCCACCATGTCTAACTCTATCAAATTAGCAAGTATGACTCTATGAAGAACAGTAACGGGACACTTTTTATACACTTGTTTAGCAATAACTGACTCCCCCAGGCTCAAGAATCTTTTCGGACTTATTTCAAAACTCACAGCTACAAGTGGGGTCACATAAGAAAAACTTGACCTGGAGTCCAACAACACATAAACATCAAAGTGAAAGACATGGAGCATACCAGTAACAACATCGGAAGAATCCTCTTACTCCTGATGTGATGGTAAGGCATAGAACCTATTCCGGTGCTGACCACCAGTAGTACTGGAAGAAGTGCCCTAAGGAGGAGCTGGACGGGCTAAAGGAGCTGGGGCACTATTAGCCTGAGTCTAAGGTCGCACGTCTCTGTTCCCCTGACTGGCATGCAGACACTCTCTAAGTTTGTGGCCCAACTTGCCACAACAACAACAACCCCTTTGGTCATCCAAACACTTATCAGGATGGGTTCTACCACAGTTAGAATAGGGAGGATAATTAGGCCTATTACTTACACTGTTCTAGGACTTGGACATAGAAGGCCTATTTCCTTGCTACTATCTATTTCTAGGCGCAGGAGCACTAGCTGATGAAGGTACTGGCATGGAAAAATGGCTCTAAAGCTATGGACGGTTCCCTCCATAGGACCTAGACTTACTATACTCATGCTGCTCAGATCTAGCCCTCTTATTTACCTTCACTCTATCTCTGTCCCTTATCATGTATGCTTCTATTTCCTGGGCATGAATCATCAACCTAAGAAGATCAATGTCCCTGTAGTGTATAGTAGTCCTACACTCTTTTAACAGTAGTCCAGATACTCCAGTCACAAAGTTACTCATACTAGTTCAGGTGTCAGAAATCAAATCAGGAGCATATTTGGCTAACGGGTTAAACTTTAAGCAGTACTTCTTAACAGTTATGGAGCCCTACCTTAAGTTCATGAATTCCTCTATATTTGCTTCTCTCATCTCTAGTGGGATGAACTTATCCAAGAATGCATCTTGAAACACCTGTCAAGTAACGGGGGCATCATCTTTCTCTCTATTCTTCTTTCATGCAACAACCCAGTCATAAGCAATGTCCTTCAACCTATAAGACACTAGCTCAACACTTTATTCCTCTGAGATATACATCACTTAGGTGATCTTCCTTACCTCCTCAAGATACAACTATGGGTCCTCACCTACCTTCAACTCATAGAACTATGGAGGCTTCATCCTCATGAAATCAAGAATTCTAATAGCAGGTAAATCACCTTCTTGCTGAGGTGGAGCTGCACCCTGGTTATTTTCCTGAATATTCGCGATAACTTCTTAGGCTAACGCCTGAAAGGCCACCCGAAACTCAGCTTGAGACACAGTCTTATTCAATGGATCAACAGGCTGGGGTTTCTTGTTATTATTTCTGGAAGCATTCAATCTTGGGAGGCATTTTCTTAATTAACAGAGCATGAATCAATAGGTAGGAGAGACAACTGAAAGCACGATAGAATCTAAAAGAACGAAATAACTTTTTCCTAAAACGTCTTGTAGCCTCTTGCTCATAGATGTAGTGAGCTACACACCGATAATCAAGAATCTACTTAACGCAGTTTGTCAAACTCCCTAGGACTCCTTAAATTTTAGGCTTAGATACCAAGATTGTAACACCCCAAAATCCTATCCCAGAGCGTCACACGGTGCTTAAGGCTACAAGTAGCCCCAAACTAACCCTTTGAGCCTACTACTTAGTATAAAGCTTACTTAAAGATAATGAGAGAAAAATAAGGACTCATGTCATATCATGTCTAACTAAAATTTGAATGTGTACTGTAAAAGTAATAAAATACTTCAAATCTAAATATACTGACCATCTAGTCTGACCA
>NC_061119.1:15184887-15235953 GCF_002878395.1 Capsicum annuum | reverse complement strand
GATACTAGGGCAATTTTGAAAGGAACATCGGGAATAGATGAATACTTCTGTTCCCAAATAGTCCATATTTCATTAATTACTTTACACGGTCTTTCACCCTTAATTATAGGACAATTTTCCTAATTTTGAAATTACACCTGACCTGATCCTCATGCAACTCAAGGTGTATAAGCAACTCTAAATTGGAGTTCGCTTGAATTTTTATCAAAATAATTTTTTGTCGAGCAAAATTGACTACATATCAATGTTTTCGTTTGAAGACTTCTACATTATCTTCAAATGAAAAGGGGCAAACTGTTGACTCCCAATTTTGGCTCTCCATGCTTAAATTAGCGCATTCAGGCTTCCTGATTGTTAAAGTGCACAAAATGCAATTTTCACATATTTTTCTAATTTTTAACAATTTATTGATAATCGTCATTATTTTATGATTTTTATGATTTTTTATCAATTTTTTTCATAATTTAATTTTTACATAATTTATTGATAATTATCTTTGATTTTGTAATTTTTAAAATTTTTACTAGTTTATTAGTATTTTAATATTTATGCACAGTCATTTACATGCGTACAGAGCACAACATTGTAATTTTTTATTGCACAGTATAATTTTAATTATTTATAGCATAATATATTTTTTTATGATAATTATGCTTTTTATTTGTTGTTTATATTTTTTTGTAATTATACATCGGCCTTTATTATTTTTGTACGTTATTTAATACGACCTGCAAAAGTCAGCCGATTCAATTATTTTAATACATGAAACAATAAATCAGTCAAATCAAGTCTCTTCACTTGTTAACCTTTTGACTTTATTTCACTTACTATCCCTAATTTAAGGAATTTGTTGGAAAATAGTATATTTGAAGAATGGCCTTTTTCATTATATTTTTACTTTTAAATACACACAAACATTCACACCCTTAATTTTGTAAATTTTAAAATTTTTATCAGTTTATTATTATTTTAATATTTTGCACAGTCATCTACATATGTACATAACATAACAGTACAATTCTTTTTATATGTTATAATTTTAATTATTTATAGCATAATATATATTTTAAAATATTATATTTATTATTTACATTTTTTTAAATAATTATTCATCGATATTTATATTTTTGCATATTTTTTTAATACAGTTTACAAATGATAAAATCGATTTTATTATTTTTAATACACAGATCAATAAATCAATAAATTAAAATCATGTCAACTTTTTGAAGATGATAATTTTTTCTTTGTTTAATAGTAACATACTATTGATTAATAGTAACATACTATTTATTGGTCAAAGAAGGTAATTTTTATTTTTGAATAAAATATGAGTTTTTTTTTTTTATATATAAATAAGGGAGGTCTTTTTTCATCCAGGAGGTCTTTTTTCATCCACACACACACATTTTCATGCTCAAACACTCAGTGATATTTTATCTCTTTACTTCATCTCCCTCATAGAATTTACTCTCTCTCACCCCTCTCTTCATTACCTTCTCCGACGGTCGCACCCCACCACGGCTAGCGGTGATGACGCCCAACAACCCACAAATAACCTCCAACACGAACCACTACACCATTCTAGGCCACTTTCTCTTTCGTTCTCCCCAGTGCCGATGCCTCCACCGACAAAGATCCAACTCAAGCCACCAGCGAAATTCGCCACTGACCACTTCGGTGAGCAACCCTGTGCTACCTCCTCTGTCCTCTTTCCCTTTTTCCTATTTTCGATCACACCTCGCCGGAGTTTATCACCAGCAAGCGAAGTTTCGGCCATCACACTTCCCATTATATTATCCATTAAAGTTAGTACAATTTCATCAGGAAAAAATGGATAGATCTGCCCAAGCCTTGGTGTTTGTTGTTGATTTATCATTTTGGGCGTGGCAACGGCAGAGGTCATGGAAATGGCGCTACTCGTCTCTCTCCCTTTTTTGGTCACTTCTTTTGATCTGTTGGTTACTTTGATCGGGCTGTTGATTTTACACTATTATTGTGTTTAGATTAGATTAAAAATGTTTAAAAAAATTTAAATTTGTTGTACTTATGTTTTTCGTGGTGAAACTAGTTGATGAATGCTCTTTATTTTCTTCATTCATTGTTGCTCTTAGCGTTGTTGGTTTGATTATTGGATTTTCTTAAGAGATTTAGTTGTGTCTGTGCAGTTGGTTGTATAGTTGGACATTTGTTCAAGACTATTATATTTGCTCATAGTTTTGGTGTTATTTTTCGGACTGATTGTGTCCTTTTATTGTTTTTACACATTTATTACATTGATAATGAACGAACACTACGACTCTAGGCCAATAAAATTATCTCTCCATTTGGATATTTGACGTCATCCCAATACAAAAGAAGGATCTTTACTTTTCAAGTTATTTATTTTATATCAAAAATAGATACATGACCGATGAAGAAATTTCCATCGATTTCGAGGCCTCCGTAAATAAAAAGACAGATATTACATATACAAATACATAACAAAAATAAATATTTTTGGACGATGACAAAACTTTTATGACAACAAAAAAGATTTTATAATTCGTATTTTGGCAAGACAATTTAGGACGGCCAATCAATTGAGCAACCACTTCATAGCCATAGCGTATTTAAAATTTAATTTGAGCCCACCTTTTAATAAAAAATTATATTTTTACATACCTTTTTAATTTATTTTGTTAATTGTTTATTTATTACTAACATTTTATTAGAAATCTTTACACAGGTTATTGAAAATACTCGTCGGGAGTGACATTCAATGAAGACTTTAAATTTTATGTTGTATTTTATATTTTTATACTTGTACAAATATTATTATAGTGAAAACTTTATTTTTGGGGTGTTGGGCGGGATTTTCTTCATTTAAACAAACTTTGCCACACGTTAGGCAAATTTAGGCTGTTAATGTTTACATTAAAATTGATTTAGCTATTTAATCAATAAATAATTCACTCTAAAAATATTACGGAATCTTTTTCTCTAAACAGATCTTTCATTATTCAATCTTTTAGTTTTTTGTACACATTCTCATGTATTATTGTGTATCTTTTATACACATGCATATATTTTACGATAGTATAATCAATTTATACTTATATATATATATATATATATATATATATATATTGTCTATATCATTTTAATACACATTTTATATTATGTATTTATAAACATTAATTTTTCCTACATTTTTTATAAACCTAAGTCTGGTCAGGAACCACATTGGTCGATTCTGAAGGGTGCCTAATCCCTTTTCTTCGGAATAGTTTGAACCCTTACCTAGAATCTATTATGGTTTCGTAGATAAAAACACAAGTCTTTCATGTTAATAAATAAAAAGGTTTTCCTGATTTTTCTTAAAAATTATGTGGCGACTCTATACAAAATCAAGTTTTTTAGAGTCTATAATGCTGTGCTCATTTTGATCTTAGGTAAAAATCGGTATGACATACTATATATCAAATGAAAGGTCTTGAGTCCTCTTTCCAACGTCACCGGTTTTGCCTTAATTCGATATCGGAGTAGAAAGTTGTGCTCATTTTGCTTCAAAGTGTCTGTCTGCCAAAATATGACGACAAGGTTGATGACCTATCAACTAGGTGACTGTCCATCAACTCTAGTCATCAGTCTAGGGAAGAAAGTGGTAAAATCCATCCCAAAAGTGATGACCTAGGTGACGGCCTATCACTTGAATGATGGCCCATCAACCTTGGTCGTCAACTGATGAAGTTTCACGACTTTTTTGGTTTTTAGGGGTATTTTGGTCTTTTCCTCACTCCAAAAAAACTTTCCCACAAATTTAATTACACTCTAAACGTTATTAATCAACCATTATCAGTTATACAACATCAAAATTATCTCTTCACTCTCAAATACAAGATCAAACTAAGGTTTTCACCAAGAACAAGAAATCAAGAAGAATCAATCCTTAAGTTCATGATTTCCAAGGAACAAATCAAGATTCGAATACCACTCTTTAAACTAAGTAATCTAAGTTACTTGAGACTATCCTAAACCTCATGGGCATGAATTTTACTATTTTTAAAATATATTTAAAATATAGATATATATATTTCTATATATATATATATATATATATATATCTACAAATGAATTTGGTTTCAGGATTGTTGATGATTATGCGTTAAGGATTTCATATAGCTATAAAGAAAATTGTGGAGATTGTGATGTAGTTCTTTAAACTTGAATTACTTTTATGTGATCTTGTGATGTTAACATTGATAAACTATTGAGAGCTTGGGACATTATATTTTTTCTTTTACTACAAATCCATGGATTTTGCAAGTTGTGAATTGATCTTATAAACTAAGAAAAGCTTGAGACTGTTGATGAACTACTATGTACAAATTGTTTTATTTTTTTGAGATAATGAGTAGGTGTTCAAATTGTGTAGTAAACATTCATGTTGTTTTTCCTTAAAAATGGTTTTAAGTTGAAAGAAAAAATGACCACAGTAGATAAAAACATTTCAGAGAAAATTGTTGATTTTGAATATTTTGAATGGTGAACTTTCATTTGATAATTGAATTGTTTTGGGTGTTCAATAAATATCTTTGGAAGTAAAATAAGGTCAGTAGAGATGTGTGACATGACTTGCAAGTCTGGGTATGACGATACCTTATTTTTAACGTTCCCGAAGATTTTATGAAAGAAATAACATTAAGATGAAGAAGATGTGTTTTAAAGAATCTAAAACTGGGCTTAAGAGAGTTAGATGGTTACCTGAAAGAGGAATGAATTATTGCCCAAAATCGTGATTTGTCGACATGGGTTTATGATACCCAAAAGAGAAAATCATATGCCGGTGATAGCCCAATGTCATAGTAGAGAAATAGATACTCCAACCCTTGCAGCAAACTTGGGTTGGGAGATTGGCCACGGAGGCAAGGACAACTTCCATATAGCCGTGGAATAGCAGAGTGTAGGAGGTACCATCTTGCTCAAAAGTAAGATAAAGAGTAGAGTCGTGAATTGCAGAATGTGTTTTTAAAAGTTTCAGATTATGCCCATGTGTTTTCAACTGTTTCAAGATGATATATGATTTATAAAATGCTCTCAACTATATTTTATAATAAATAATATTTTGTTTTTGGATTGTTCTGCTTACCAGTACATATGTATTGACCCCCTATATTTCAGGATCTGAGTCACAGCCCCGGGGTCCTATTTAGCAGTAGGCTTGTGTGTTTTAGAAGTTGCAGTTGGTGATCCTTCACTATTATATTAGGCCAAGTTATAATAATTTGTTATCTCAGTCAGTGTTTATGGTCTGACTGGGGGCCTTGTCATAGTTTTAGACAAGATGTTGGTTTTGATGTATTAGAGATTTTATAGACTGATGTTAGATGTTGTTAGAGGTTTATGGATCCCATTCCAGATTTTTCAATTGAATTTTGATATTGACCTTGATTCCATATTGTTTTATATTTCCGTATTTTCCTTCATATTATATAAATGTGTGTAGATTTCCAGATAGACAAGGGCGCTCGGACCTTCATAGTTTAGGATGCCCGTCACAGCTAGGGCCTCAGTTTGGATCGTGAAAATTTTGGTATCAGAGCATGATATAGTCCCAGGGTGTCTGCAAAGTTGTGTCTAGTAGAGTCTTGCTTATGGGAGTATTGTGCACCACACTTATAATCAGGAGGATACCGAGAAATTAGGAGTTATTTATTATTCGTTCATACTCTAGTTTGTGCTATAACGTCATCCATAAGAAAGTTATCCAAATTCCTTCCTTGTTCTAATTTCATGGGCCTTGCCTCATTGTCGATGAATTACAAGTCTAAGAGTCTAGCTCCCCTTGCAAGGTGTTTCTCTCATGTTGAGTTATCCATAAAGTTATGAGATAGCACAAGGACTTGAGAGGAGTCCATTAGTGATTCAAGGTGTATTGATTCGGGTGAAATCATGTTTTTCAACCTGAGGTACGAAATGTATTCAATTCTTTTTCAAAATTCTTGTTGAAGATGTCATGCATGAGGGTAGTGATGTGTAGCAGAATGTTAGAACTGTATTTCCACTCGAGTAGTAGTATACGTTGAAGTGTCATGACCTATTAGTAGTGAGATAGGCCAAGAAGTTGGTGATATGGAGTCATAAGGTTAGAAGTTAGAGTGAGATAGTTTTAGTTGTATAACCATTGATTTAGGGATAGTTTGTCATTTTATAGTGATAGACTAATATGGTAGCAATATTTGTAGATTGTAAGGTAATCTGTGAAGGAAGTGACAGGATATGATTATTATATATTCAAAATCGGGAAGGATCTCATGATGAATGGTTATGGTGGTTTTAGAAATCATTTATAGGTTGTGAATGAAAAGAGGTAGATTAGTCAATAAGTTATGGGTAGAAATTTATTGTTGTACATGGAATCTTGAAGGAAGTAGTGATGTATGCATGGGTAAGTAAATATGATGTGGGGATGCGGAATATGTAGATACGATCATAATGGAGTATAATATAAGATTAAGATCGACTATCATGATCACGTGTCTGTAGCCCCTTAATTTTCTTTTCTCTAGTAGTTGTAAATTAGTATTGCATGGGAGGAGGTATGTAGTATATCTTGAGGTGTAGTAGTAATGTCGTGGAGGGGTCCTGATTGAAGGTAGTAGATAAATGAAATAAAGTATTTTGGGTTGACTTCCCAATTTGATGGGCTAGTACAGTATGTGGCATGCTTCATTGGTGATACATGATTGACGCTAGACTATAGGCTGGAACTTGAGATGTGAAGTGTGGTGGTAAGAGTAGCAGCTTAAGATTAATGATACATATTTTGTTGGAATTAATTAGCTGGCTTGATGTGATGTGTGAAATATCCTAGTTTGATAATTTATGAAATGTTTATGTGGTAATTGTAAGGTGTATGTATACAAGAGAACTACTGTTAAAACAATGAATTGTGGTTGAATCATTAAGTGGATAAGAACGTGAGTATATAGGAATAAGTTGAACCCCAGGTAGCAGGTTGTTAGATAAAGTTTTATGTGTACAAGTGTTTTGTGTACCTAGATTTTGTTCTTGAATCTTGTAGTATGCAGAAATCTGAGAAGTTATTGTATGGTGTTCTTTAGAGTTGAATTGAAGAGATATATGTAGGCAATGTGCGCCTTTGGTATAGTTCTACAGATTTTATTAAGTTGTACGTTATGTGATTAGAGGTGTAATGATAGTATTCTAAGGAATTGAAGATGGAGTGTTAAGTGTTTAGAAGCGTGGGTGTCTATCCCTATGAAAATGTTAGTCGTAAGTTGATGAATTTGGGATTTATAAGAAATTATGATTAGTGTCCCGAAAAGGGGATATCCTAGAAAGAATTTAGTTTCTTTGTATTAGAGATTAATAAAAGGAGTTTGTGTTCATGTATATACCGATACCCCCTTTTATGATGAGGGGTGTAGATGCGTGCACTCATGAGAGTGGGAGTTTTAGAGTGATGGCTATAGAGGCTAGCAAAAGTTAAGAGTAGTATTTACAGAAAGCAAGGCCTTCAGAGTATAGTTCATTAGAGAGAGTATAGATTTTAAATTTGTGGTGATGCCTCTTTTGCGTTGACAGTTGTGGCTACAGATTTTGATGTGAGGTATGTCTACAAGTCTAGGAGTGTGACTTTGGTCTATGGGGGAGATAATGGATTAAAGTAGCTCTCGAATTTTCTTGTGGTGTCAAGTTTCAAGTAAGAATCATGATAAATCATTTCCTGTTCAAGAAAGATCCTCCTTCTTTGATTCGAAAGGACATCTACCAATGTCTTAGGTATTTATGTCTTGCCTATGCCTAAATTTTGAGCTCTCTATGCAAATCATGTCATGTTTCGACCTCCAAACAAGAAGCAATAATGTCCCTCAATGATCCAATGATCAATGTATTCAAGCTTTATGTTATGTTGCTCATGATCCATAAAAGTCCATATCTCAGGTAATGCTTGATTCCAAGCAACTACACTTTTCATACGTTACCAATTCATCTTATGCCTGGATCAGTCAAAGTGATAAAGTTTATGATAACCCATGGAAAATTTTAGTTCTTTAAATGAGGATCAATCGCTTCAAGTGGCGGTCCTTGTCTTAGTTTTTAACAACATAAATTTTTGCTTTATGCCATATACCTCATGATATGTGCAACCATGTTTCTCGTTGTGGTCTGTTCAAGAAAATCTTGTAGTGTTGTGTTTATGCCAAATGACTCTTTACTTATGATCCGGACACTTGATATATGAAGCACTTCATGTCTATTCTATTATATATTCACCTCATATCGCTCCTTAAGTAGTGTAATAAGTATAAGTTATAGTATGACGAGTGTTACTTCCATTCATGATGTTTATGCTTGAGTCACTCAATGACTCTCCATATGTCAGTATGATGGTGGTGGTGGAAGAGTAGTAATGCATTATGTAGAGGAGTAGATGTTCTTGAAAGTGAATTTTTTTATGTGATTTCTTGAGCTAAGGATATAGGAGAAGTGGGAAGAAGGAGATGAACTTTCGTTATGTGAGATAGTTAAGAAGGAGTTATGTGGCGAAAACCTTAGTGAGAATGATTGAATTGGTTGGTATTAGTGGGGAGATCATGAAGTGGGTGTAGTAATGATAGGCTTGAATGTAATGATTGATGAAAACACAAATCAATGGGTTATGTGGTTGGTACCCCTTGGTTTAAAACTCGAGTATGTTTGATGGTGGTGAAAAGGTAAAGTAATTTTCTTAATAAGGTATAGAGTACAGGGTCCCGTAGCTAAAGCTAGCACCTCTTTCCTCCAAATTAGGCTTCAACATAAAAGTACTATGCAGTGGGACTCAAACTCGTGTGGTTAGATGTGTCTTGGGAGAATTGTAAGTTGGAAATGATGAGGCATGGAATTTATTGTTTGGGGCATAGACAAGTAGTGTCCCTAAGTTTAAGTCTTTTCGTTGTATCTTGTAAGGTGGAGAACGTTTCTATTCTTATGTCCCGCGAGAATCTCATCTCATGTCTTGTTCCAATCTTAATCAGACCGAGGATTCTTAGCCTCTATTTGGATGGTGATTTCCCATGGTATGGTATGGTATGGTTACCATGGAAACCATGTTTGTTTTGATTGTTTGTCAAAAGGCATGGTATAGTATGGTATTTTTTCGTGGTTTGAAAATCATGAAATCCCCCAATTTACTGAACCACCAATTTGGAGGTTTTTTTCTTTCCAACTATGCCCTTATATAACTTTTTTAATACTATTTTACCCTTACCCTATATTACTTATTTTTCCCTTTTCTGCTCTTAATTTCTCTCTGCTCTTTGATGTGTTACTCTTCACTGAATTCTTTTTCTTCCTACGCCTTCTCTTCTTACACTCGTCCTCCAGGTATGTTTTTTAAACTTAACTGATTATTTTCTTCTTTTGCTCTTTCAACAGAACATTGGCTGAATTCTTGATGCCTCAATATATTATGTTACATATTTTGCATTCCCCTTTTGGGTTCTTCTATAACTGAGTTAAGTGTTTTATTTTTTGATAAAATTTATCCTATTTACCTATCTATCAAAGGCGTTGTTGAGTTTAAATTGGTGTTTGGACCCATTCTTATTCTCACCAGACCCCTGCTGCTGGGTCATTACTATACAATACCACATAGTTTAATCAATTACCTCTAAATACTCACATAGAAAGAACCATAGGAATCTATACTTTGGTAGAAAGCTACAAAGGCAATGCATGAAAAGTAGTCACCTGAAATTTATAAAACACCAAAATAAAGGGAACTATCTCATCTGCAATTTTATTCCTGATTTGTTGTATATCTTAGGCTCTGTCTGGCTATTCAACGCTAATAAAAAGGAGCAGTTTGATGCACTAAACTTTCTCTACGTGCATGTTCTAAGGAAGGTACCATTAGGCGTTAAATTTTGTGATAGTTTGAAAGTGATATAACTAATATCAATGTATACAAATTAAGTCCTACATAAAATATATGTTCAATTTCATGACAAGGCTGCAGGGACTTATTGAACAACCATAAATAGACTCCTTTAATTATTATTCTTATACACAATCCAAGAATGAGGTAGAAAAGATTATTGAAATGGAAGGTTGAATTGATATTGATACCCTAGAACTAGATGAGAGACAACCAGTCACATTCTTAACCTCTTTGAGACCTGAGGTCAGCCAAAAAGTAAGAGCAACACCATTCACACCTGCCGTGGAGAATTTCTACATAACTGATGCAATACCAGGTCCTCAAAGATTATGGGTCAGTGTAGTGCCTTGCTAAGGAAATGAGCATCGGGTCTCTTTACCCGTAATAAGTTCTTTCCATTCACCTTTTCCCGCCAGTGCTATCAGTTTTAAAGTTGATAGATTTCTTTTTGTATTAAGATCAAAAGAGAGAGCAGAGGAGACTGTAAATTAGTGTGCCATAGTGAATGCCCTCATAAATGGCACCAACAACTTGGATCTCTAGTTTGTACCTTTTTCTATAATGTAATCAGCAGGTTTTGCTATGATTATTGAGTTTTCCACAATCCACACCAAGGCTGGAGAAAGTTAAAATGCATTCTCAGCACAAAAATATGAAACTGGAAACACTCTTTCCTAACACAATAAGCCATTATATCAATTTAGTACACCGGAGTACTATATCATCTTGTTAGGACTTGTTATTTCATAATTGTGACTAGTTATAAAGCTCGGTTTCCTTTTGAATTGAGGATTTATCGAAAAAAACCTCTCTACCTCAAAAAGGTAGGGGTAAGGTTTACGTACATACCACCCTTCTTAGATATAAAGGTCCCTCCTTAGATATAAAGTGTGTAAAAGTGAAGAGGAAAAAGGGAATAACATTTGGATAAAGCTTGCAACTTCTTCCTTATTATGATTCTAATTCTAGTCTACTATATTTGGGAACTGTACAAGCCTATCTGCTTTGATACACGAAGAATAATTCGAGAAATTTGTATTATCATCAATGAATCTTCAAGTAGCTAACATCTCTATTTATACAATACAACTGCCAACTAAAACTGCAACTAATAGCCCACTAACAGACATAACAAAATAGCTGCTTCTAACTAACAAATAAACAGTGACAACTCACTAATTATGTTTACTGTGAACAGTATTACCTAAATTTCAAACTCTACTACTACTAACTACTATTGTTTCTTCTTTCTCGATTAATCTTGCTTCTCTCAGTATTGTAACATGCATTGCTTAGACACTTGTATTAGTGTACATGAATCGCTAAACTGGAAGCATCGTGCGGCAACCTTCTTGCGGCTACTGGTGTTGAGACAAAGTTGTTGCCCGATTTCTCCAGTAAAACGAACCAACTGATAAAACAAATTCAGGATATCATAGGATTGGCTCTTATAGGGAAAAAACGTATATTTCTGATATCCACTGTTGTTAACATCTAAGTTAAATACTATTGGTCACTCTTCTTTAGTTGTTAACAGCTTCATTACCACTTTGTTCACAACCCTTTAATACCACAATCTGAGTCTCGATCATGATATCTCTCTATAGTGCAGTTGCATACCGTGCTTCTTTCTTAGAGCCCCTTACCATAATCAAATTTCCTTATCTTCCATGATGCGTTACTGAATACTACTGTGCACCCCTCACTATTAATCTGACAAATGCATATTATATTTTTCTTGAGGCTAGGAACATGTATAATAATTTACAATTTCTGCATCATCCCTTATGCCTTCTTTATATGCACTTCACGGTTCCCGATAATATCAAAAGGTAATTTTTATTCAAATATATTTTTGTATGCACGTAGTTTAATTGGTTGATGCATTTTTCTTAATTTTATTATAGATGGTTGATCAGAATAATCAAGATAGTAGTAATATATTTAGACAAGTGAGCTCATTAGCTTCATACTTTGTTGTTCAAGTAGTTATTTGGTTTTGGACTTACGTTTATGAAACTGAAAATGATCGACGTATGATCACACATGATATACGGCTTGAAAGAGAGAAAGTTAGAGAAGAATTATTCAGTCATCTATTTTCGACCGAACTTTGCCGTAGTATATTACGAATGACCCCTTTAACTTTTACTAGTCTGTGTGAGATTTTATTTAGAGATGGAGGCCTTAGAACAACACTGCAAGTTACATTTGAAGAACAAGTTGCAAAAAAACTTTACTTGTTAGCACATAACATGACAAATCATGAATTATCTTTCATCTTTCGATGATCTGGAGAGTCAGTTAGTCATAATTTGTATGTTATTTTGCGAGCTACCTAGGGGTTATATGAAAAATTTATTAAACAACCCGATGGCTCTCATGTTCCTTTTGAAATAGCCAGCAATCAAAGATCCTACCCATATTTTAAGGTAAATATAATTTAACATTATATAAGTTTAATCTAATTAGAGAATATTTATATTATTAATTGATATTAAAATAATAAGATTGTATTGGTGAAATTGATGGAACTCATAGACGTGTTAAAGTTTCACAACATGAAGCACCAAAATATCATGGGAGGAAAGATTATCCAACTCAAAATGTACTAGCTACAAGTACATATGATTTAAAATTCACATATGTTTTAGCTGGGTAGGAAGGTACAGCGTCTGATTCAAGAATCATAAAAGAAGCACTAAATAGCCAAGATCCTCTAAACATTCCAGATGGTAAAATATTATAATATATATATATGTGTGTGTGTCTGTGTGTGTGTGTGTCTGTGTGTGTGTATATATAGAGATTTAGGTATATATGATAAGTATATAATTGAGTCTTTACTTTTTATGTTTAGGAAAATTCTACCTTGTTGATGCTGGACTCATGTTGAGAAGCGGGCTTATTACAAATTATCGGGGGGAGCGATATCACTTGAAAGAGTATTCAAGAAATTCATCCCAAATTCTCATGAATTATTTAATTTACGACATGCTTCTTTGCGTAATGCAATCGAACGAGCATTTGGAGTTCTTAAAAAGAGATTTCCTATAATTTCTAGCTCAACTGAATCATCATACGGAATTGAAACCCAAAAGTTGATTATATTTGCATGTTGTGTCTTGCATAACTATTTAAAAGGTGTAGATCCAAATGATGAGTTACTCGCTCAAGTTGATGAAGAACTTATGAATGATAACACTGTGCATGAAGATTCTCATAATTCTAAGGAGAGTAATGAAGAATTTAGAATGGGAGAATTGATTCGAGATGGCATAGCAGCTGCCATGTGGGCTAATTATCAAGATTAATTTTCTAGGAAAAAACTTAACTGATTATTTGTGTCACATTTTTTTATTTGATGTTATTTATAAGTAATTTCGTGATGCTATTGTTTTTACTACAAACATTAAGTATAGTTGATTTACTTTATATTATATTTTTTATCAATATATATGTTTGACAATTTTTTTTTTGAATTTTGTGAAGGAGCTACAATCCAAATTTCCAGATAAGGTTATTAACAAGGAAAAAAAATCATAATTAGATGAAAGAAATCAAAAGGCAATTCACTAAGTATTATGACACATTTCATCAGTCGGGAATGAGAGGATTTGCATGGGATCCTATTACGCATAAGTGGGATGCAGAACCTGAAGTATGGAATCAACTAATTCAGGTAAATTTACTTCCCATCATGAATTAAGTATGTTATATTTATAACCATAACTGAATTTTTACTATTGTGGTATGGTTAGTTTGAAGTGGTGAAATTCTTCAATAAACATGGATTAGTTACTTTTTTCAACATTATTTTCTTCAATAATATTTTGCACTTATAATATATATATGTTAAGCCTCAAGATGCTGAGCTGAAAAACAAATCATTTCGAAATTATGAAAAGCTAGTGATGCTATATGGAAAGGACAGAGCTACTGGAAAATATGTTGATACTGGTTCAGATATGTTAAAAAGGAACACTCATAAAAATTCAAGAAAACTAAGTGTTGATTCATTGACTATTGATGAGATAGATGACATAGGTTTTATAAATACTGACTAATTGGAAAATATGGAGGGACATGAACAGGGCAACCAAAGTCAAGCAACTAAAGACGTGCCTACACCTAATGTCTATTCAGAAGCACCAACACCTTCCAGAAATAAAAAATATAAACATGATCATCTTGAAGGCATGACTGGCATGTTAAGAGGTGGGATGGATAACTTGGCTGGTGCTATTAACCAATTCCACCCCTTCCACCTATTTTTTAGACCGAGATATGGAATATGTTGGATGTGCTGGATTTGGAACCTGGTCTGAATACAAAGGCTTACATATTCCTTTCTCAAAATGCAAGTGCATGCCGCATACTAATAGGATGTCCAATGGAACATCGCAAAGATCTTTTATGTTCTCCAAGTGCTGCTAACCTTTATGCATACTTGCCAACAGTAAAGGAAAGAGTTTTTGATTCAGCAAACATTATATCTTCCCTCTCGAAAGTTGACAGTATATGTCATAATTGAATTCTAGTACATTGCGTTCATACTGTTTTTTATACTTGGTTTATGGAACTAGCCTGGTTCTCCACTGTATTCAGGTAAAAGATGTAGGAATATATCTCACTACTTGCTCAGAAATAGCAGAAAAGGTTGAAATCCACTATAACAATCTTTGAAAGCTTGCTCGCCTTGATTTCAGCCTATACAAGATCAATTTTTTATCAGCAGTGGTAGATTAATCACAAGGTTTCATGTTGGTCCCATTTTATAAATCCTAAATAAAGGAGCAGGTATGTGAAAAATCAATATGCATACATTCTTTCGAGAAAAATTCCTTTAAGGAGCTGGTAAATACATTGTTATAGTTTTGCCCATACCGCTCTACTGAAACCCCTCCTTCCTGATGTATTTTGAAACAAAAATAGGATTGCACTCAAAACATCAGGTGTTCAAGTTTTTGAAATAAACTCGGGATCGACTTTAACGTGATCAAATTCCCTTGCAAGAAAACTACAACCTTGGTCCTGTCATTAGTCATGGACAGAATGAGAAGGTCTTGAAGTTCATCTTCACAGCCAAAAGTGAAGGTGCAACCGTACTTTATGGAGGGGACCAACCTCAACACTTAAAAAAAGTATACTACATTCAATCAATGATCATAACTGATGTTTTATACGTCCATGGAAATCTGGAAAGAGGAGATATTTGGACCTGTTCTTCTTTTGGTGCTAATAGGTTAACTGGAGCAGCTCTAGTTTCTCCTGTTGTCAATTACTGGTGGCCTGGCTTTCCTGTTAATTTATCTACAAAAGGATACAATCTACAGTTCCTACGGAACCAATGGGCACTTCAAGTTGTACATTATGCATCTCTAACTTACTGGTGGAACACTCAGAAGTGGTTCCCATACAATAGTGTTATAGCTGGAAAATTCAATAGGTCTCCCCCGGATATGGAAGTTGCTTCCAGATTTGCTAAGTATGCAAGTGAAATACAAAAATTGTTATAATTTAAAATTTATAATAATAAGGGTTATTTTAGTAAAATTACCCATTATGATACTATACCATACCATCAAACCAAATGAAAAAACTGTTATTAAACAGCAGTGAACAATACAATCTATCCAAATATTGTATTGTACTATACTATATAGTACAATACTATACCATACTGTATCGTACATTGTGAAACCATGTAAAACCACCATCCAAATAGAGTGTTAGGAAAATTCATGTCTTACAACATTTTGATCATGTTCCATAAAGCACATGCCAAGATTATGTCGACGTCAAGTTTCATTATCTCATGTTTCGTGCTTACACGTTTACCTAAGGGTTATCATAAAGCTCGTTGGCTACCTTTGCATATTTTGTTGAGGAAAAGTTTTCAGTACGATGCTAAGTTCTTTATTCTACACTTTTAGAGCTTCAAAAAATCCCTACCCATCATTCAAGGATGAATGATCCCAAGGTGGAGATAATGTAATACCCCGCACGTTCGGGCTAAAGTTTGAACCGTCCTTTCTATGCATATAAACCTGAGCCCAGTTATTCTTTGTTAATATATGTGTGGTGATCAATCCTATCATGTGTAAATACCTTTGAATATGAATTGAGGTCACAAAAAAAACTCCAAACCCAAAGACGAGTTGAAAACTCTTCTATCGATGAAGTTTTATGAACGTCTAAACTTGGGTCAACTTTCATCGATGATAAATTTTTCATATATCAAATTATTGGGTCTACTATATATCAAATGAAAGGTAATTTATTCCTCATTCCAACGCCACTAGTTTTGCCTTAATCTGATAACGGATTAGAAAGTTGTGCTCATTTTACTTCGAAGTATCTGTCTGCCAAAATGTGACGACGAAGATGACGACCTATCAACTAGGTGATGGCCCATTATCCCTAGTCATCAGCCTAGGTAAAATACATCCCAAAAGTGATGACCTATGAGGTGTCCTATCACCTGAGTGACGGCCCATCAACCTTGGTCGTCAACTGATGAAGTTCTACAACTTTTTTGATTTTTAGGGGTATTTTGGTCTTTTCCTCTCTCTAAAAACCATTCCCACGAATTTAATTACACTCTAAATATTATTAATCAATCATTATCAGTTATAAAATATCAAAATTCTCTCTTCACTCTCAAATACAAGATCAAACTAAGGTTTCCTCCAAGAACAAGAAATCAAGAAAAATCAATCCTAAAGTCCAAGATATCCAAGGAACAAATCAAGATTCGAGTTCTACTCTTTAAACTAAGTAATCTAAGATACATGGAACTATCCTAAACCTCATGGGAATGAATTTTACTATTTTTATATTAGTTTTAAAGTATGTATATCTATATCTATAATATATTAAAAGTGTGAAGACCCTTAGCGAAGTGATTTGAACGTTTTGACCTTCATTAAAAGACTCTTCTTTAGACAAAACTGTCTTTTCACTATATTTTTTAATTTATTATTCAATTATTTTTTATTATATAAACTAGACTTCCTAGCTATATAGGACTCCTAAAATATATGGTAGGAGAATTAATTAATATTTTCCTTTTTATTAGACTTCTAAAATATATGGGACTCCTAAAATATATGGTAGGAGAATTAATTATTATTTTCCTTTCTAAAGTTAAATTAGAAAAATACTTCTAAAATAGGACTTTATCAGGGAAATACTTCTATAAATATTGAGATGTATGTTAAACTAGAAACAAACCGGTTTGTCTATTGGGAGAATATGATTGATGCTCATCTAACTTGATTCGATTGCATGTCTAGATTGGTGGATGCTTGATTCGATTGGCTTTGAAGAATTTCTTGTGTAAAGCTTATGTTTAATTGTATTATTTTGATATCTTTATTATCTTATTGTTTTAGTTTAATTTACAGATGCTAGATGAATGTGGATCAACTTTGAGAATTTTTTATAGGTAAAGGTTAGGTTTAATTGTATTATCGTAATATCTCTATTAGTTTTTTAATTTGTGGTAGTTTACAGTTCATAGATGAATTTCGATCGGCTTTGAGAAATTTTTGTGTGTAAAATTTAATTTTAACTGTATTATTTTGATATCACTTTTATCATATTATTTTTTCATAGCTTACAAGTGATAGATAAATGTTGGTTGGCTTTGAGGAATTTTTTTATGTAAAGGTTACGTTTAGTTGTATTATTTTAATATCTCTATTATCCTATTATTTTTTTATTATTTATAGGTCAACTTCAAATGCACATATCTTTTTTTCTCCTAAGAATTTTTGAGCTCTTGGCCCACCAATATATATGTAATTGAATGAGCTTGCCAACGATACCAATTTTATAAAAAATAGATATCAAAGTAAAAAGTTATGACCGTTTTACCAGAGAGTTGTCCGACTGTCGAGGTGTGACGGAAAAGCTGACGAACCATCAAGCCAGTGATGAACCGTCACTCTGGCCGTCACAACATAGGAAGTAAGCCCGTTTTCTTGCTATAAAATGATGGTTTGAGTGACGGTCAGTCACCAGACTGACGGTCCGTCACCCAGACCATGCACCACATCTGATCAAGCAATTTAAAGATGTTTTAATGATATTTTAGGGTCTTTTTCCACCCTTCTTAACTACTAATTCCATCAAATTAAAGAACATAACTCCTCATTCATCCTTAATAGCAAAATTAGGGTTTCTTTAAAGATCATTCCCCAAGAAAAAAGATTCAAACCCTACTTCAAAAAAACTCAAGAATCAAAGTGTCACCATTCAAGAACCTTCAAGAAAAGTTACTCTCTTTCAAGATTCAAGCTTTTGAGGTATGTTAGAGGTTCATCCATGGATTATTTTCATCCGTGGAGTCCAATAACCTAATTCCAAAATCAAAGCTATGATTTTTACATGATTATTATGATTTTTAACCATGAATTCTCATGAATTTCGATTCTACACCATGTTTACACATAATTGTTGTTGTTGTTAAACCCCATATGTTTGAATGGTGTTATTCGTTGATTTAATCCTCAATTGATAATTTTATTATTGAAATCATGCTATTACTACAAGTCTTAAAATTAATCCTATGCTTAGCTTAAACCATGCATTGCAACTGTTTGATGAAATGCTTACAAGAATGGATTTTGAATAAATGCTTGCATATCATGTCCTGAAATTTTAGTATGATCTTGCTATTATTGCTATCGAGTCCTGTGGTTTGAATACCCAAAATTTAGCTTCTTATCGAGTTTTTAGTATCTACAGAATGGTTTCAAAATAGATATGACCATTATCAGTTTAACCATTTGTTACATTCAGTTAAACTTAGTTCAATCTAACAATCAGTGTTATTCTATTGGGAGAATCACTTAGCATCGAGTGAGCATAGGGATGGTGTCTTCCCCATCAGTTAAGCATGAGGAACTAGTAGCAGTCCCTATGTTCCAGATCTAAGGTGCCACCGTAGATTTTGAGGGGTCCCCTATCAGTTAGGCATGACACCCTCGTCCTTCGGGACTTCAAATTAGTGAATCCACACAGCCAGTGTTAGTACCCGTGGCACGGTACTGACACCCTTCAAACTAGGGTTACAAGTTATACCCTGATAGTATATTAAGGCATGTTGTTTATAGCTAGCTCCCGCATTCTCAGTCCAGTATTCAGCTCAGTAATTCAGTTTCAATTTTTCTTGACCATTGCATACAAATATCAGTTACTCATTTATCAGTACTTAGTATTTTAGTTTTCAGACTATATTCGAAACGTGTTTTATACTTGGTCATGCATTCTTATTATTTACTGATTTCATGCATTTTACTTAGTACTTTATGCTATACATTCAGTCAGTTACTACGCATGCATATGAAATTATGCATATTAGCCTAACCTTATTTAGTATACCAGTACATTCAAAGTATTGATCGCATACTCATTTCTTGTGCGATAATGTCTCATATCATAGGTTCAGACACTCGGGTTCCTAACTGTACTTAGACAGATCAGCCTATCAATAGCAGTCAACAGTGGTGAGTCCTTATCCTTCGAAGATGAGTTATCTTAAATTCAGTATGTCAGTAGTTCAGTTATCTAGTCAGTTAGAGTTAGTTGGGGGCTTGTCACATCAACTCCACAGTTAGTCAGTTTAGAGGCTTTCAAAATATTACAGACAGTTGGTTAGTTTTCCAGTTGTTATTGTCAGTTGTTTATCAGTTACCAGTTTGTTCTCAAAAATTTGAAACTGTGATTCAGTATTAATTTTAGTTGCTAGAACCTTATGGATTTTTAGTTATTCTTCCGCATATGTTATTATCTTATTCAGTACTCACAGCAGGTACTAGCTCATGGGTTAGCTTGTGGTCACTTATGACCGTAAGTATCGTGTGCCATCCAGGGTGTACTCTCGGGGGGTTACAAACTTGGAATAAGAGCCTAAGGTTCTAAAGTATCCTATGGAGTTTGAAAGCCATGTAGAGTAGAGTCTTGTGCATAAAGCGTGCCACATTTATGGACAAAAAGCTATAAGGCATTTTAGGAAAAATTTCCCTTCTTTCAGTGTTTATGTCATACAAAGGAGCATGATATCAACTTAAAATCTTCATCTAATTGATATTTCTTTTATTTATAGAACATGACTCCTAGAAATACTAACGAAATAAGAAACAGAAAACAACCAGCACTCCGCCCATTCAAGAAGATCCCCTGAATAAGCATGTTTCACATGCCTAGTTTAGAGCTGCATTTACTACTCTAGCTAACTATGTAGCAGCTTAAATATTTGGCCAGCTACTATCCCAGCCAACCCAGTGGCCAATACTACTATAGTTAGAAATTGAGACTTCACCCAATGAATCCTCTATCCTTTTCGGGATCCAAGTCTGAGGAGGATCCATAGGAATTCCTTGACCAGGTTTAGAAGGTAATAGACATTATAGGGGTAACTTCTAGTGAGAGCGCTGAATTGGCTGCTTAACAGCTGCACGATGTATCCCACACCTATTTTAAGTGGTGGAGAGGGTATAGAGGTGCGGATGTAGGGCCTATAAAGTGGGAGGAGTTTTCTATAACCTTCTTAGATATATTCTTCCCTTTGAAGCTGAGAGAAGCTAAGGTATTAGAGTTTATTAATTTGAAGCAGGGCAACATGAGTGTGAAAGAGTATTCCTTTAAGTTTACTCAGCTAGCCAGGTATGCTCCTCATGTGGTGGCTGATAATAGGTCTAGGATAAATAAGTTTGTGTCAGGTGTATCTAATAATATAGTCAAGGAGTGTAGGACCTCAATATTGATCAAAGAGATGGAGTTGTCTAGGTTGATCGTGCATGCTCAATATATTAAAGAAAATAAGGCCAAAGAGAGAGAAAGAGGGAGAACTTGAGGGCTAGGATAGGTAGCTTTAATTTTGCTCAATCGAGGTCAAAAGGTGGTAATCGTCCTCAGTTCTGCCAGAAATCTTCAGTTCTAGCTCCATCCTTTGCTAGTGTACCTATGTCAAAATTCATAAATGATAATCGGGATAGGGTACCATACTCTAAGTCCCAGGGTAGTGTAAGCAACACCAACACTAATCCTTTCTACCAAAAGTGTGGAAAAAATTATCAAGGTGTGTGCAGGGTTGGCAGCAATATGTGTTTTAGATGCGGGAAGCCAGGCCACAGGTTGAAGAAACATTCAATAGGTATATAGAAAGGTAGGAATGATTGTCAACAGGATTAGGCTAACTCTTCAGCAGCATCCGCTGGTCGCCCAACTCATCAGGGTGCCACTTTAATTGCCATCAGTGGGCAACGCCCAAACAAACTTTATGCACTTTAGTCCCAATAGGAATAGAAAATTTCTCTTGATATGGTCATTAGTACGTTACAGGTATTTCATTTACATGTATATGCTTTATTATATCCTGGAGTTTCTCTTTCTTTTGCAACCCCTTATATATCTATAACTTTGGAGTCAGTCCCAAAATCTTAGTAGAGCCTTTCTCAGTGTCTACTCTAGTTGGTAAGTCTATCATATCCCAGTGGGTATATAGGAACTACCCGATTACAGTGTCTCAGAAAGTTACTTTAGTAGACCTTATAGAGTTAGAAATGATGGATTTTGATATCATTCTTGGCATGGATTGGCTCCATTCATGCTATGCTTCGATTAATTATAGAAACAAAGTTGTCTATTTTCCATTTCCAAATGAACTAGTCTTTGAATGGAGGGATAGTACTACAACACTTAGGGGTCAGATTATTTCGTACCTTAGAGCGATAAAAATGATATCCAAGGGGTGTATTTATCATCTTGTTCGAGTCAAAGTCTCTAATTCAAATACTCTTAATCTTAAGTTAGTTTCAGTAGTAAGGGAATTTCTAGATGTGTTCCCTGAAGATCTTCTTGGAGTTCCTCTCAAAAGAGAAATTAACTTTGGAATAAACCTTTTCTAAATACCTAGCCTATCACTATTCTGCCATACAGAATAGCTCCAGCGGAACTCAAGGAGTTGAAAGATTTCCTGGACAAGGGATTCATTAGGCCCAATATTTCCATGTGGGGTGCACCTATTCTATTCGTGCATAAGAAATACGATTCTCTTAGGATGTGTATTGACTACCGTCAGTTGAACAAAGTCATAATCAAAAACAAATATTCACTCCCCAGAATTGATGACTTATTTGACCAACTTCAGGATGCCGGTTATTTTTCCAAGATAGACCTCAGATCTGGCTATCATAAAGTTAGAGTCAGGGAATGTGATATTCTGAAAACAGATTTTAGAACTCGATATGGTCACTTCGAGTTTCTAGTCATGTTCATTGGTCTCACAAATTCCCCAGCAGCATTTATAGACTTGATGAACCGAGTGTTCAAACAGTACTTGGATATGTTCGTCATAGTCTTCATTGATAATATTCTTGTCTACTCCCGCAATGAAAATGATCATGCAAACCACCTCAAAATTGCATTGCAGACTCTTAGAACTCATTAGTTATTTGCCAAGTTTAGTAAGTGTGAGTTTTAGCTAAGGTCAGTTGCTTTCCTTAACATATTATATCCGGTGATGGCATTAAAGTTGACCCTCAAAAGACCAAAATAGTAAGAAACTGGCCTAGACCTATCTCCTCATCAGATATCAGGAGTTTCTTGGGTTTGGTAGGATATTACCGATGTTTTGTTGAAGGTTTTTCATCTATTTCATACCCCATGTCCAAATTGACTCAAAAGAAGGTTAAGTTTCAATGGTCAGATTCTTGTGAGAAGAATTTTCAGGAGTTGAAGACTCGACTCACCACAACCCCAATTTTGACTTCGCCTGATGGTTCAGAGGATTTTTTCGTGTATTGTGATACTTCTAGAGTTGGCTTAGGTAGTGTTTTGATATAGAAAGGTAAGGTCCTAGCCTATGTATCCTGACAACTTAATCCTCATGAAAAGAATTACCCCACCCATGATCTTGAGTTAGCAGCTGTTGTGTTGAACTTAAAGATTTGGAGGCATTATCTGTATGGGGTTCATGTTGGTATGTTCATAGATCACATAATCTTGCAGTATGTGTTTTTATAGAAGGATTTAAATTTGCATCAAAGGAGATGGTTATAATTATTAAAAGACTATGATATGAGTATTTTGTACCACCCGGGCAAGGCCAGCAGATGCCCTAAGTAGATTGTTTATGGGTAGTGTTGCTCATTTTAAGGATGAAAAGAAGAAGTTAGTTAGGGAAGTTCATCAGCTTTCCAGATTAGGTATTCATTTGGTTGATTCAGGTGAGGGTAGTGTATGGGTTCAAAATAAGTTAGAATTTTCTTTGGTTGTCAAAGTGAAAGAAAAAACAAGATAGGGATCCAAGCCTGGTTAAGTTGAAGGAGTCAGTCTGAGATCATAAAGTAGAGGTTTTCTCCTAAGGGGGAGATGGTGTGTTGTGTTTCCAGGGTAGACTGTGTGTGCTATGTGTAGATGATTTGAGATAGTGAATTCTTGCAGAAGCTTATAGTGCACGTTACTCTATTCATACAGGGGGAACGAAGATGTACCGTGATCTGTAGTAAATCTATTGGTGGAGTGGTATGAAGAGGGTTATTGCAAAGTGATCCACTTGTCAACGGGTTAATATTGAACATCAAAAGCCTAATAGGTCTATGCAGGAGTTCAGTATTCTAAAGTGAACATTGATTTTGTGACAAGTTTGCCTCGTACCCGTCGTCAACATGATTCAATTTGGGTCATTGTTGACAGAATGACCAAATCATCTCATTTCTTACCAGTCCATACTTTTTATTTAGCCGAGTAATATGCTAAGCTCTATATTAGAGAGTTAGTTATGTTGCACGGAGTCCTATTGTCCATTATCTAAGGGAGAGGTACTCAGTTTACCTCTTATATTTGGAAAGCTTTTCAGAAGGGTCTTGGTAACCAAGTTCACCTCAGTACAACCTTTCACCCTCATAAATATAGTCAGGCAGAGAGGACCATTCAGACCCTTGAGGATATGTTGAGAGCATGTATAGTTAATTTTAAGGGTAGTTAGGCTGATCACTTGCCTTTGATTGAGTTCGCGTATATTAATAGCTACCACTTCAGTATTCAGATGGCTCTATTTAAGGATATATAGACATCTAATTGGTTGTTTTGAGGTAGGTGAGACAGCTTTGGAAGGGCCTGACTTAGTGTTTGATGCTTTAGAGAAAGTTCAGTTGATCAGGGAAAGGCTTAGGGCAGCCCAAAGCCGATAGAAATTGTATGCAGATATAAGGAGAAAGGATCTTGAGTTTGAAGTTGGTGATTTTGTATATCTAAAGATCTCTCTCATGAAGGGGGTAAAGAGGTTTTGTAAGAAGGGGAAACTTAGTCCCCGATATGTTATTCCTTATAGAATTTTGAGCCATTTCGTAAAGGTGGATTATGAGCTTGAGTTGCCTGCAGACTTAGCATTAGTTGTTCCATATCTCTTAGGTGAAGAAGTGTATTGGTGACCCAGCTGAAGTTGTCCCTTTAGAAAGTGTAGATGTTCAGAATAGTATTTCTTACGAAGAAGTTCCAGTCGAGATCCTTGATTGCCAGATTCGTAGACTAAGAAACAAAGAAGATCCCTTGGTCAAAGTTCTTTGGCGGAATCAGTCCATTGAGGGAGCCACTTGGGAAGTAGAAGTAGCTATGTGGAACAAGTACCCTCATCTTTTCTGCCCGAACTAAGACTCATCTTAAGGTAATAATTTTTCCTAGAATTTCTCTTTTCCATGCTCAGTTCCAGTTGTATATCACTCTCAATTCATTCATGCATTCACAAAACTAGTTAAGTCATGTGTCATGATTCACACTCAGTCATGTAATCATTTTTTTAGTAAGTACATTCAGTATGTAACCTCAACTCCTCAGTGTTCTCAGCTTAACCAACCTCATTCGAGGACGAATGTTTCCAAGGGGGAGATATTGTAATACCCCAAGAATCCCAACCAATAGTAGAACCATAATTCAAACTCATGAGAAATAAATTATAGTTATTTGGTAGTCTTATGATCGAGTTTGATGTGTATTAAGGCCTCAAATACATCCTAGCTATTAGACGAATCAAAATATCCCTTACCAATTAAGTTCCAGTGAAGGATGTTGCTATAGTTAACTTCAAACAAGCATATCTTTTGTTCTACTAAGAATTTTTGAGCTCATGACCCACCAACAAATAGATAATTGAATTATATTTACAACTATACCAATTCATAAAAATCCAATATAGGAGTAAAATGTTATGGCCGTTTTACCAGTGAGTTGTCCGACTACTAAAGTGCGATGGGAAAGCTGACGGACCGTCAAGATAGTGATGGACCGTCACTCTGGCCATCGCAACTCAGGAAGTAAGCCCATTTTCTAGCCATAAAATGATGGTTTGATTGATGGTTATTCACCAGAGTGACGGTCAGTCACCCAGACCGTCAACCACATCCGTTTAAGCAATTTAAAGATGTTTTAATGAGATTTTTAGGTCTTTTTCCACCCTTATTAACTTTTAATTCCATCAAATTAAAGAACATAACTCCTCATTCATCCTTAAAATAAAAATTAGGGTTTATTTGAAGATCATTCCCAAAGAACAAGATCCAAACCCTTTTTCAAGAAAACTCAAGAATCAAAGTGTCACCATTCAAGAACCTTCAAGAAAAGTTACTCTTTTTAAAGATTCAAGCTTTTGAGGTATGTTAGATGTTCATCCATGAGTTCTTTTCACCCATGGAGTCCAAGTACCCAATTTCAAATTCAGAGCTATGATTTTTACATGATTATTATGATTTTTAACCATGAATTTCAATTCTATACCATGTTTACAAATAATTGTTGTTGTTGTTAAACCCCACATGTTTGAATATTGTTGTTCGTTGATTTAAGAATTAATTGGTAATTTTATTATTGAAATCATGCTATTACTACAAGCCTTTAAACTAATCCTATGCTTAGCTTAAACCATGCATTTCAAGTGTTTGATGAAATGCCTACAAGAATGAGTTTTGAATAAATGCTTGCATATCATGTCCTCAAAGTTTTAGTATGATCTTGCTATTATTGCTATCGAGTCCTGGGGGTTTGAATACCCAAAATTTAGCTGCTTATCCAGTTTTTAGTATCTACAAAATAGTTTCAAAATAGAAATAAGTATTATCAGTTCAACCATATATTACATTCAGTTAAACTCAGTTCAATCTAATAATCAGTGTCATTCAGTTGAGAGTAACACTTAGCACTAAGTGAGAGTAGGGATGGTGTCTCCCCCGTCAGTTAGGCATAAGGAACTAGTAGCAGTCCTAGGTTCCAGACCTACGGTACTATTATAGATTTTCAGGGTTCCCTCGTCAGCAAGGCATGACACTCTCATCCTTTGGGACTTCAGATTAGCGGATCCACACATCCAGTGTTAGTACCCGTGGCATAGTACTGACACCCTTCAAACTGGGGTTATAAGTTAGACCGTGATAGTACTTTAGGTCTTGTCAGTTATAGCTAGATCCTGCAATCTCAGTCCAGTATTCAGCTCAATAATTCAATTTTAATTTTTCTTGACTATAGCATACCAATATCAGTTACTCATTTATCAGTACTCAGTATTTTAGTTTTCAGACTATTTTCAAAACATGTTTTATGATTGGTCATGCATTCTCATTCTTTACAGATTTTGATGCATTTTACTTAGTACTTTATGCTATATATTCAGTCAATTACTACGCATGCACATGAAATTATGCATATTAGCCTAACCTCATTTAGCATACCAGTACATTCAAAGTACTGATCGCATACTCATTTATTATGCTATGATGTATCATATCATAGGTTCGGATGCTCGAGTTCCTAACTATACTTAGGCAGGTCAGCCTATCAGCAGCAGTCAACAGTGGTGAGTCCTCATCCTTCGAGGACGAGTTATCTTAAATTTAGTATGTCATCAGTTCAGTTATTTAGTCAGTCAGACTTAGCTGGGGGCTTGTCCCATCAACTCCACAATTAGTCAATTTAGATAATTTTAGACTAGTACAGATAGTTGGTCAGTTTTCCAGTTGTTGTTGTCAGTTGTTTATCAGTATTTCCAGTTTGTTCTCAGACATTTGAAACTGTGATTAAGTATTATTTTCAGTTGCTAGAACCTTATGGCTTTTCAGTTATTCTTCCGTATATTTTATTATCTTATTTAGTGCTCAAAGCAGTTACCTGCTTATGGGTTAGCTTGCGGTCACTTATGACCGATCATAAGCACCATGTGGCATCCAGGGTGTACTCTCGGGATGTTACACCATTCCAGATTATTCAGTTGAATTGTGATATTGACCATGATTTTGTATTATTTTATATTTCCTCATTTTTCATCATATTATATAAAAGTATGTATGATTTCCAGATAGAGAAGGGCGCTTAGGCCTTCACGATTTGGGATGCCCATCATAGCTAGGGCCTCGGCTTGGGTTGTGACAAGTGGTCATAGAGACTTACATCTTTAGGTGAGCTATGTAATTCTCTTTAAAGCCCAATTAAAACACTTTTCATATGACATTAGTCATGGAGTCATTCATTAGGCATAATCATTTTGGTATTATCAAACCAAGACTTGTAAGCCATTCATATAATGTCAAAACCATTATCCTAAACACCATCATCTTCTTAACTCCATCATTCAAAATAATGTTCACATTTATCATTAAATTGTATTAAAAATCTCAAAATAAGTCATAAAGTTCAATACTTTCAATGTTTCAAAAGATGAGTTAAATTATGTAGAGTTCTTGTTTAAAAATCAACTTTAACAATGTAGTTGAGGTTCATGTCCTTAACATCATATAAATTTTCTAATCATTGTCAAAAATCCAATTTGCCAATTCCAACATTATTATGAGACACATTTTCAGTTCATAATCCATTATTTAAATTATAAATGAACCATTAAAACAAGGGAAAACAATGTAATTAGATACCAACTGAAAAACCCTCAACCCTCGTTTAATCAATCATTCAAAATACTAACATAACAATTAAATTGATGTAATAATATAATATTTGACTTAAGGAGTATCCAAAATGCCTAAAAGATGAAAGAATTTGGAGTTTAGAGCGGGGAGTAGTGAATTCTTGTGAAAACCCTTGAGTCTCTTAACTTGGGGGTTGGAGAGGAGAATAACAATTCTAAAAGTTGATAACTGATGGCTATGAGGGATTAAAAAGTGTTTTATGTCATTTTATGGGGGTAAAGGACCAAAAAGCCCTTTCCCTAATTGAAAACAAATGAAACTAGGCAAATTTTGCCTAGTGGCGTGGCACGCCCTTATCGCGGGGCTTAGGAAGCGTGACACACACTTATCATAAACCCTCACTGGTATGGGGTCCCGAAATAACCCTGAACCCCTTTTAAAAATTTCATAACTTTCCAAACCATCCGTTAACAGCCCTTATTATGATTCAAGTCAAAAATTATCATTAAACATATGGGAGGGTCCAAAATAAATTAGTCGCAAATTTATGAGATCTTACAAATATAGCAAAGTAATCCGTTATTTATTGATTTCTAAGAGTGCGCCAAGAGAAACATGAACAAGTAAAGATGGATTTGGTGGGAGTTGTAGTCAAATTTAGATTTCAATAAGATTAGTGTAGTAAAATGAATCTCTAATGAATATTTTTTAAGGAAAGTGACAAATCATCTTGGCTCTTGGGTCAAATAAAATTAAAGAGAGGAGGCATTAACCAAAAATAAAAAAGAAGTATTAAATTGGTAATGAATTGTGTGTCTATAGTTTATGCCACCTAATTCTTCTCACCTATATCTATCCCGACTATAACCAACATTCATAAAAAAAAGCAACGACCAAAATTTATCTCTTCTTTTTTAAGAATAACTCATGATGAAAACTTACAGGCTACCACCAGATTGTTGAGAAATTCCTATTCTACATCAAATGAACTACCCTATAGAAGATGACTATCACTTATTTTATCCCGGTATGCTTCAATCGTCGACCAATCAGTATGATTTTTTTAGTCCAAAAAGTCATTTATATGAAGGAAAGTGGGCAACATTTTGGCCATCTTTTGTATCTCAGACGAAGGTCCAGAACATCTTCTTGCCGACATCGAGTCATAAACTATGATGCACCTCTCTTTTAGAACAACAACAGCCAACACCCAATGGAACTCACCATTACAATTTACTAGGAGTTACATCGATCAAATTCCAAAGTAAGCCAGCTGAAATGCTAAATCATTTATGATGTTGCTTAAATATTTCTCATTTGAGGAACTTTCAGATGTTGTTGATCTTACCCATTGTAGGCCTTATCGATGTATACTTTGAACCAACAGTTGGTTGTCGTGTATCTGTATTATTGTTGTGTTTATAACTTGGCCTTCTTTCAGAGGTAGTAAAATTATTACATCCTGTGCTACACATATTATCAAACATTATAGTTACTTAACAATAAAAATAATAAACAAATACAATTATACAAAAATAGACGTCAAATATAGTATTAATAGTAAGATATTTATATAAAATTTAAACCTCATCAGTCAACAAGTGTGGGACTGTGACATCAAATAGAACTAATTCTTTGTTTAAAGATATGCAACAACAACGTCGACCATATCAAAAAAAAAATCCGGTTGGTTCACTTGTTCGTCACTTTGTTTTCTACATAATTTATATGTGTTAATATTATAATGTTATGTTTGTATAAGAAGAATTGTATGAATCAATATTTTTAAAAATGATTTATGTTACCTGTTGGTGTGAACCTTTAACAGCCCATCGACATCCATTCTGAATAAATATTGATCAACTGTGTTGGAACCTCATCCGAGATGTTGAACCATTTAAATAGATAATTCTGATGTTTGGAAGCACTTGATGGATAATCAATTGTGATAGTATATTGTTCAACATTAGCTTCTATTGTTACATCTACCTAAAAAGCCAAAATTATCAATGCTTATGACAAAGATACAAAAAAAATTAAATAGAAAAAGATAACTCGTGTGTTGTAATAGATGGTCCATCTGTTGCAACAGATGGCTCATCTGTTGGAAGAAATAAAACCAGCAACAGCACCGGTTTGATAATTTCCAATAGATGACCTATCTGTTGTATAGTTGCGTCATCTATTTGGAATAAATTAAAACAGACGTGTCATATATTGCAACAAATATGTAGTCTATTTATTGGAACAGATTATAAAATATTCACCCTTTTCAGCTTATGCAACTCTCCTGTGGCCCTTGTACATTGCTCAACAGTGCAAGATGAAGAATTTGCAATTTTTCTTTTATGAATACTTGATAGTACCTTGGAAATTTCTTTATTTCTCTTCTTATCCTTAACTTCTAATGGTGTGAATAGATCTGAAATCCTCTTCGATGGAATCACAACCCTCTTAGATATCAATTCCTTTACAACAACAGTTAATGCATTATTAACATTAATCACACCATCATATTTTTTCTTGAACTCTTGACATTTTCATGCACAACATACGCTAGGAGGGTCAAGATCTACAAATGATTGACTACCCTTTCCGTGTGAGAAATCAATAGTATATCAATTTAAAAATGGGGTATATCGACCATCAAAATCAATAAAATGAGTATAATCATAATCATACTGGTTTGTTGTTTCAAAAATTACAAAAGAAGAATCAATAATAGCACTATCACCACTACCATCAACAACAACAACTCCATCACCAATAGCACCATGAACAATAACATCACCAAGAATAATCCCACCCTCAGAAAGTACTTTTCTTTTGATGGTTGTTGCTCCAACCAATTTTTTTTTATTCTATCAATTACCTTAGGGTCCTATAAACTATGCACAAATGTAAAGTAAGAAAAAATAGCATTTTCAACTCTTGATTAATTGGAACAAGCCATGAATGCACAATCTAAAATAAATCAGTACATATATTAGATTGATAATTTAACTAAAATTAGACTTATTGCATCCTTCGAGGGCAAAAAAGATAAAGAAATTTTACTTTTTTATCATTTTTTACCGACAACCATCTCAGAATTCTTGAACATAAAACTTCTTCTTGGTAATGCACTTGCTGTTTGAGATAAGGAATGACTTCAAATGCCCAAGCCTATAAAATTATGTTAGTAAATTAAAATAATTATTCAATAATAAATAAATTAAACTTAAAAAATAAATATTTACCATGAAATCCCATGAAAAGCCATGTAAGTTGACTGTCTTTGACGTTAACAGAGTCAACAAATATTTGACTGTCACTTTGAAGCTTTCATAACCCCAAGGATAGTTGTTAAATGCCTCAAAATCCTCAGAGAGTTTTATTAAATCAAGTGGTATGTTGTTGTTAACGTCTCTCGCACAAAGAATATTATGTACAAATCAAACAAAGCACAATGATTGCTTGTTCTTCTTTGAAAGTCTTTTACCTTTCAACTCTTCTATCAAATTTTTATTTTTGAAACTTGGACCAACAAGACACAACAAGTCATCACCATCACTTGACTTGCCTTTGCCATTTGGTGTGTGGAGTGCTATAATTTGTATTAGAATAGGTATAGGTTGAGAAGGAGGATAACATTTTAGTCCAACAACTATGACAAACTCTATCCAACCAAAACAAACTGGCATGCCATAGTAATTTATCTACACCTCATCTATCTTATATTTATTTTCATACATAAACCTACGCTTGAGAAGACCATACATCATGGTCATTTGAAAACGAGCATTATTGTCCTCCGGCAAATTAAGATATTGTCCAAAGTAGATGTCCCTGAAATAAGTATTTAGTTTTCACTCTCAAAGTATTTTTCTAAGGGTATCAAAGATTTTCCCATATCTAACTTTACCGCACAATCACCAGTTAAATCTGTGGCACCATCGCACTATATTCTTACAGAAAAACTATCAATACTGAAGGTTTTGACAAACTCTTCAATGGAAGGGCTATTATCATTTGGATCATGTTAACTTTTAAAATAAATTCAATATTTTTTTTTGAAGTTTTCTTCTTCCTCATGTTCATTTTGTTCTGCTTCTAATTGAGATATTGCTTGTAAAGCAAGTTCATAAAATGAGGATATACCCTAGATACTTCATTTATTCTTTACTTGAACTTGATTCACTTTTTTTTATTTTGGAATCCATGTTATCTAAAAATAAGAGGAAAATAAAAAAATTATAATTGATTAATGCATCAATAAAAAGGGATAATAGTAAATCTAACAAGTACAACACAATATAATAATAGTTCCAATAGACCGCTCATCTGTTGCAACAGATGTTTGATTTATTGGAAATAGTAAAAATAGTTTCAGTGCTATTTTGATTTCTTCCAACTAATCACTCTGTCGGAAGAAATCAAACTGTCAATATTGTTTAGATTTCTTCTAACAGATGGGTCATTTGTTGCAATAGATTACCCATCTCTTCTAAGAAATAAAAGTCATGGATTGGCATTTGTTGGAATAACTGTTAGGATTTCATCCAACAGGTGAACCATCTATTGCAACATATGACTCATATTTTGTAATAATTGATTTGTTTTTGTACTAGATGGTTTATCTATTGCAACAAATGCTTCATATATTGAAAAACAAAATCATTAGCAAGATTTATTCAATAGAAAAAAAAAACAATATCAGCATTTATCGATACACCATTTCTACCAAGACCAATCACAAAAACATTGTACAAACACACACCAAGAACATTAATATTTACCAACAACACCAACATTATACAAACATAAATAACAAAAATATTAAAAAAAAAACAACAAACATCAATAAATCAACAATTGTTTGTTAGATTGGATCACAATAGATTACTCCAAAAAAAAAAATTAACTCTCACTATTTTTACATCAATGCTCGCCAACAAGAACTACAGTAACAACAAAAAAATTATATTTCACTCCGAAAAGTGAAGAGAAGAAATACCACAAATTAGGATTTTCTTGAGTCCCCAATTCAAATTTAAGCAACAAATACTGAAATTGTTAGCTCATACTATAAGAGAAGTTAACTCAAGTTTCTCTTTTTATTTATGACTAAAAATACTAATTTTGTACCTGTGAAAGTTGAAAAGGAATGATGAAGAACTAGAAGTTGTTGTCGTCGAAGAATGTTGTCACGTCGATTGTCGATTGAAAGTTAAAAAGAAATGTGCAAGAACTTAAAACTATTTATTGTTGAAGGTTAGAAGTCACCAGAGATTTAAGGGAGAAATTTTCAGAATTCTTGGTTGGAAGAAGTTTGAGAGAGAAACTATCTCGAGAGAGAAATGAGAGACAGTTGATTTGGAGAGAGGGAAAGTTTTGTGGTTTCGTTGATTTGTATTTCTAAAAAGATTAGAAGGTGTTGAAAATACTCATTAAGTTCACAATTAACTTAGTCAAATTTCTTGTTATGCTTGACTCTTTAAGTTGATCAATGTCGCCAATACCACAATAAAGACTTAAAAGACACATGTCCTTCAATTTTCTCTAGTAACTAGGTTTATAACAGGGTCAGGGCGGGGAAGTTGAAACGTGTTATAATAATAAAATATTAGTTATTAATAATTAAGTATAAATAAAACTTGAATTGTGTTATTACTATTTAAATAAGTAGTTTCTTAGAAGAATAGAAATAATAACTGGTAATACCAATATCGTTATCAAATGGTTTCCCCTGCAACTGGTACTTTTAAACATAATGTTGATGGATGTCATTCTCATTCTTCTGATTATTATGGTATTGGTGGAGTTATTCACAACTCCAAAGGTGATTGGATAACAGATTTTTAACCACAAAAGTACTACCTACTGCCATGCCATGGTAGAATGGGAAGCTCTTTATCAAGGTTTGATAATGGTTAATGATTATAATCTCTATCCTTTGGAGATTGAAACTGACTCTACTGATAGTTTTTATAATAGCCTATACATCATCATACTGACATTGTGAATGCATTGATACGAGCATGGTTAGCTTGAAGCATATTAGGAGGGCTTTCATATATGGATGATATCTTGGAGCCCAAAGAAAGACATGAAGAGATAAATACACAAGGTCATAAATAATCAAGATGTCATTTGGGAAATCAAAAAGGTTCATTGTGGGTTATTTGTAAAATAGTCATTTTTGAGCTATTTTTGTAATACGCTATTTTTGTTAAAACAATGACTATAAATAGTTGCCTTAGCCATTTTCACTACAGAGATTTTTGATGAATGAATTATCTTGAATATATTTGATATTTAGTTACTCTAAGTTATGGTAGTAATTGGGTTAAATTTCAATTATTAGCTTAGATTGAGTGATTAGGGTGGATTCTCAAATTACATTTGTTATCTTCTTCGCTTGATTGATCATCGAGTTATCATATGGTTGATTCAATTTGTTTTTTTTCAATGTTTTCAAGTACACAGAATCTGTAATTTGACAAAATAACTTCAACACTAGTTCAAGTATAAAACATGAACACTATGAAGTACAACAACACCCTCAACACATGACAACAACACCCTCAACACATGATCAAAGTGATCTTTCTAAGAAGTGTTTTTTTCCCAAAAAATAAGATAAAACAAAAATGGTAAAGTCCTCCGAATTCACGGAGTGTCCTTAAGGAAAAATTTTCCCTCAAGAACCCGAGGTTGGGGAATTTTCCTCCCAGGAAAAAAATGGTCAAACAAACCAACTGTAGTGGTACCTCAAATAATTCGAATCTCTTTGAACTCACTCAACGATTAGATGATCACATAAAGTATTTTTGAAGACAAGAAGTGTTTGTATATTCAAAAAATTTCGTATCTAAACCTGTGAATAAAAGCAGGTTTATATAGCCATCAGGTGCCCCTGCCTAAAGGTGGCAATGGTTCACTGAAAAAGTGTATCCCTTTTGAAAAATCATGTATGTTCATTCCAAAGAGTGTTTCTTCTCCGAACAGTCACACTTGAACATTTCCTTCTCCCACCAATGTGGGAGAATTAGTAGACTTTCCAATTTTGAGTACACTTTCAATTTTTTAGTGTTATCTTAATTCTTTCCCTCCACTTGGTTCCCTCCATTTTTCATTCACACTTTTCATATTGAACCCAAAAATCCCCCACATTAATGGGGAATGGATACTTTTTCGTATAACTTTATGGACAAGTATGTGATCATCAAGCAAAGATTGATTGCATCTTGATAAGTGGATTTCTCTTTGAACTTTCCATAGTGAATATGCATTGGATGCACTCGATTAATCGGTAGATTTGATATCTTTAAACCATCAAGATTTAATGTACACCTAGACAACACATGTCTCACAACCAGCTTTTTACCATTTATGGTTCTCACAGTTTTGTTCGTTTCAGCCTTAAACACATCTAGATTTCATGAGAGGTTAGAAAACAGGCATTTACTAACATTCTTTCTTCGACTTCTCCCTCACATAGGTGATTTATAAGTGTTCAATCAAGAATATTAAAATATTTGGTTAAATCTACTAAATTTAGATAATCATTGAAAGACTTCACACCATAAGTCTTATCCTCGTTTACTAAACATTGTCTACATCATGAAAATGAGTTGGGTAACTTGATAATGTTGAACCTATCAGACACAATTTTGTTTAATATCCTTGAACCTATCTCTTGGGATCTCCAGTCTGCTAGGTAGAGTTACCGCCATGCTGACTTGTCCTATGCGTTAAACCCATTCCCTTGGATGTCCTTTCAACTCCTTCTCTATATAGGCCTTTTATAAGTGTATCCGACATATTATCCTTTGACTTTACATTATCGACAATAATAATTCCCCTTAAGAGAAGTTCTCTAATGGTATTATCCCTCCATCTTATGTGACGAGATTTACCGTTGTACATCATGCTCCCTACCCTGTCTATTTCCACTTGACTATCACAGTGTATACATACTGGTGTCACTATTTTGGGCCAATAAGGAATATCTTTCAAGAAATTCTGGAGCCATTATACTTCTTCACTGGCTTTATCTAATGCAATAAATTTAGATTCCATTGTAGAGAGAGCAATACATTTCTATTTGGATAATTTTCAAGAAACCATTCCTCCACCGATAGTAAATACATCTCCACTCGTGGATTTTACTTCGTTCGATCCGGTGATCCAATTTGCATCACTATATCCTTCAAGTACCCCGAGATATTTATTATAATGCAAAGCATAGTCTTGAGTGTATTTAAGATACCCCAAAACTCTTTTTATTGTCATTCAATGAGTTTTAATAGGATTACTTATGTACCGACTGAATTTACTAATAGCACATTCTATATCTGGTCGTGTACAGTTCATGATATACATTAAACATCCTAGCATTCTTGCATACTCCAATTGTGAGTCACTTTTGGCTTTATTCTTTTAAAGTGTGAAGCTCATATCCAATGGAGTCTTGGCAATTCCAAATTCCAAATACTTGAGTTTATCAGGTACCTTTTAATGTAATTAGACTTTGACAATGCCAATCCTTGTAGAGTTCTATGGATTTTTATTCCTAAGATCACATCCGCAACTCCAAGGTCTTTCATATCAAACTTGATCTCGAGCATTCATTTCGTAGAATTTATGTCAGAAATATCTCTACTGATGATCAACATATCATCCACATACAAAAAACAATGACTTGGTAATTTGCAGTGTCTTTAACGTAAGCAAATTTATCACATTCATTAATCTTGAACCCGTTTGACAACATGATTTGGTCAAACTTTGCATGCCATTATTTAGGTGTTTGTTTTAGTCCACAAAGTGACTTAAAAAGTTTACACACCTTATTTTCTTTTTCTGGAACCACAAAACCCTCAGGTTGTTCCATGTAGATTTCTTCCTCCAATTCTCCATTTAGGAATGTTGTTTTCACATCCATTTGATAGATTTTAATGCCATATACTGCTGCCAAGGTAATTAACATCTGAATTGATGTTATCCTTGTTACAGGCGAGTATGTATCAAAGTAATCAAGGCCTTCCTTTTTTGAAAGCCTTTTACTACAAATTTTGCCTTGTATTTGTCAAATGTATCATCCGCTTTCATTTTCCTTTGGAAGATCCATTTAGAACCTAAAGGTTTATTTATTGAAGGAAGATCAACCAACTCCCATGTATGGTTGCTTAAGATTGAAACAATCTCACTATTGACTGCCTCTTTCCAAAAGGATAAGTCCAAAGACATCATCGGTTCTTTAAATATTTGAGGCTCATTTTCTAAGAGAAATATTACAAAATCCAATCCAAACGATGTTGATGTGCACTATGTCTTGGATTTTCATTATAATGTACATCCTCACTTGGTTCACCTCAAGGTTGTTTAGACCCACCATTAGACTGTACATGTCTAGTTTTATACGAATAAATATGTTCAAAGAATTCAACATTATCCGATTCAATTATAGTATTTTTATTGATATTCGGATGTTTGGATTTATGAACCAAAAACTGACCTACTTTACTACTTTTAGCATATCCTATAAACACGCAGTCCACCATCTTAGGTCCTATCCTTACTCTTTTAGGGATAGGAACTTGGACCTTCGCTAGACACCCCCACACTTTGAAATATTTCAAGTTTGGTTTCCTTCCTTTCCATTTATCATATGGAATGGATTGTGTCTTACTATGGGGAACCTTATTGAGTGTTTGATTAGCCGTAAGGATAGCTTCCCCCCATAAGTTTTATGGCAAACCTGAACTTATTAGTAAGGCATTCATCATTTCCTTTAAGGTTTGGTGTTTTCTTTCTGCAATTCCATTAGATTGAGGTGAATACGGGACTGTAGTTTGATGGACAATTCCCTTCTCTACACATATTTGTACAAAGGGAGATTCATATTCTCAGCCCCTATCACTTCTTATCATTTTGATCTTTTTCTCTAACTGATTTTCAACTTCTGTTTTATATTGCCTAAATGCATATATTACTTCATACTTACTATTTAGTAAATAGAAATAACAATATCAAGTGCAATCGTCAAAAAAAGTTATAAAATACTTTTTCCCACCACGAGATAGTGTTAACTTCATGTCAAAAATGTCAATATGGATTAAGTCTAAGGGATTGAAATTCCTTTCAACGGACTTATACGAATGCTTAGCATACTTTTATTCCACACACGTTTGACATTTTGATTTATTGCACTCAAAGTTTGGTAAAAATTTTAAGTTAATCAGTTTTCGTAATGTTTTGTAATTAACATGGACTAGTCGTTCATTCCACAAATCATAATACTCAAGCAAGTAAGAAGAAATTGAACTTTTATTGATTTCAAAATTCATTACATTCATTTTGAATGGGCCCTTAGTGAAGTACCCTTTCCCTACGTACACTTCTCCTTTACTAAGTATAATTTTTTGAAAAATAAATACACATTTGAATCCATTTTTGTCTAGAAATGATACAAAAAATAAGTTTTGTTGTAACTATGGTACACACAGGACATTGTTCAAAGTCAACACTTTTCCTGATATCATTTTCAGGCAGACTTTTCCTATTTCTTTAATTTTAGCAGTTGCGGAGTTGGCCATATATATATTTTCCTCGCCTTGAGCTAAAGAAAAAATAGCAAATAACTCTTTATTAGGACAAACCTGGCGGGTGGCACCGAAATCCATCCACCACTCTCGAGGATTTCTTACCAAGTTGCATTCGGACAGCATGGCACACAAATCGTCCATTTCTTTCTTGGACTCAGCCATATTTGTCTGGTCCTTCTTCTTCTCTTTATTTTGGGCACAACAATCCATAGATTTATGGCCAATCTTTCCACAGTTAAATCTTTTTCCTTGAATTTCTTCTTGGATTGATTGCATTTATGTCCAGCTTTTTGGAGTAGTTTTGATTGTCTTCTACAATATTTTCTTATAAGACCCCGCAAAATCTTACATTGATAATCAGCTCTTTTAGCTCCTAAAATCTATTTAGAAGGTTCAACACATAGAATATTTTACCTAGGTGTTCAACACTTAGTCTCATTTTAAGCCTTCAAACTTCGGGGATTTAGTTGATGACCTTCTCGACCTCCGTTTTCCAATTTTCAAGATGCTTTGTGATGGGGCAAGTCCATAGTATATTTTGGATGAGTTTCGGAATTTTCAAAATCTGTTTAGGGAACGTTTTAATTTTGAACCAGTAGCTAAAGGCTATAAAGTGGCGTCACCCAGCTTATATCCCTAGCCCCCTCCCTTAATATCAAGGCACTGCCCAGCTGCAAAAGGCACTGGGAAAGGCGCCGCCTTGCTATAGCCTTTTTGCCCATTTTTTCAGTATTCCACCTCCGTGCTTTGAGGGATAATTTGGTCATTTTCCCACCCCTACATATATCAAAAACACGGAATTTAGACCTCAAAACACCAAAATATACTTCTTTTCATCAATTTCTCTCAAGAACAAGAGCAAGGGTTTCAATTTGAAGACCCAAATCCAAGAAATTTTACCGTAGATCGTTAAGGAACTTTCATTTAAGGTATGTGTTGTGTTGATTCATGGACTCTTTTCATTCACGAAGCTCAAAGAACCTTATTTTAAACTATATAAATATCATGATATTCATGTTATGACTTGATTGTTGATCATGTTTATGTGTTGAATGATTCAAAGATGGGACCTTTATGTGTTTCTATGAAACTAGGATGGCATATTAAATGAAATATATATGAATTTTGTGTGGTTTGAATTGTTAAATTAATGAATATACGTATACCATAAAGTATGCATGCAAGGTGTTCGATAAAATGCCTAGAAGAGTAGAAATCATATTTTCATGACTTAATAGGACCTAAATGACAAATCCATGTTCTATAACTTTTGATTTAACATGAATTCCATGCTATTGTTGCGTATTGTTGTTGTGATATGGAATGCTCATGACATTGGAGATATGCAAGTATTTACATGGTATATGCATTCTCTTTCATGTACAAGATTATGATGACTATGTACTTCATGAAATCCCCTACTTATTGTATTACGGATTGTTATTGATGGTCATGTAAAGTCATGCATTATCAGTTTTCCTTCTATCGAGTCCTGGGGTACTTGTACCTGAAAAAATATAGTTATGTGCCTAGAGTCAGTGTCATGTTTTCATTGTACTCTCAGTTAAGCCATCTTCAGTAGAATTCAGTCAGTCATGCGACTCAAGAAAGTTCAGTAACTCAGTAATCTCTGTAGTATTCCATCAGTCAATGAAACTTTATGAATCCAGTCAGTTCGATCCAGTTAATCATGTTCAGTGTCTATTTAGATGAGAGTAGGAATTAGCACCGAGTAAACCCAAGGATAGGAACACACACTGTCAGGTGAGGGTGTGATTCTTAGAAGTCAACCTTATCATTCCAGAACTATGTAGCCAGCATAGATTGAGCCATCAACACTACCAGATGAGGATTGATGAGGTGGATAAGCACTGTCAGCTGAGGGCCCCATCATTCTCTTTTGGGGACACTATCAGATGAGGGTTACCCATAGTTTGTCTCTACCAGTGGCACGGTATTGACACCCTTCCAATCAGGGCACAAATTGGACCCCAGCTTAGCTTTTATAGCATATTTGGGGCATGTAGGTTAGATAACTATCTCCAACAGTTTCAGAATCAGTCAGTAAAAGCACTCAGATAGTTCTTCAGATTTCAGGACTGTCAGATACAGTCAACTTAGATACAGTAGAAACTCAGCTAGTTCCATCAGGTTCAGGACTGACAGATTCAGTCACCCATGTTATCAGATATATCAGTAAACTCATGTTATCAGTACTCAGACTCAGTAATCATGTTTTCACGATCTTATTTATAGTATTATGCATTCATGCATGCTTTCTCATATTTATGTTAGTTAGCCATTTAGTATTGTTCATGCATATGATCCCCATGCATTCAGCTTACCTCACATGCATACCAGTATATTCAAAGTACTGATGCATTTGCGCTATGGTGTCTTATACCATAGGTTCAGAGACACGAGCTCCAAAGCATCCGTAGATTCCAGTCTCAGCAGTCAGAGTTAGAAATGAGTCCTCATCTTACGAAGACACAATCATTATTTTTATTATCTCATTTATTCATTTATTAGTTGGAGTTAGTTGGAGATATTTTCCATCAACTCCTCATTCAAATAGCCATATTTTAGAGGCGCTTCAGACTACAGTATGTTTAGATAGCTTATTTCAGTCTTGTATAGGGTATTTTATACCCCACCTAGATGTTATATCTTTATCAGATTTTATGTCACAGTTTTGAACCTTATGGCCTTTCAGTTCATGTTTCTACATTTTACAGTATATTATATAGTATACAAGAACAGATATCAGTCATGGGTTAGCTTGTGGTCCTTTGGGTTCATGAGCACCGTGTAGCATTCCAGGTACCAGATTCGGGGCGTTACAAACATGGTATCAGAGCCTAAGGTTCAATAGTATCCTAGGAGGCCTTAAAGTCGCATCTAGTAGAGTCTTGTACATGGGTGTGTTGCGCGCCACATTTATGTGCAGGAGTCTATAAGATGTTTTAGGAATAGTTTCCATTCTTTCAGTACTCATGTCATGCCAGTGAGGATAATCTCAAGTCAATCTCTCAGTCTAATCCATTTTTTTCTTTTTATGTCAGAACATGCCTCCCAAGAGAAGAACCCAGCCTATCCAAGAAGATCCCTTGGATGAACATGTTTTTCATGCGGAGTGCAGGGCCGTATTCAATACTCTTTCTCAGTCATTTTCTATTCAAAATGAATGACCTACTATCATTTCGGCCAACTCAGTGGCTAATTCAACTGCAGCCAGGATTTAGGACTTTACCCGAATGAACCCTCCATCCTTTCTTGGATTTAAGTCAGATGAGGACCCTAAGAAATTCATTGATTAGGTTCAAAAGGTGACAGACATCATGGGGGTGACTACTGTTGAGAGTGCAGAGCTAGTTGTGTATCAGTTCCAGTATGTGGCTTATACTTGGTTTAAACAATGGAACTCAAAGAGGTTAGATAATGCAGGTCCTATAGAGTGGGAGGATTTTGCCACTACATTCTTAGACAGATTCTTTCCCCATGATCTTAGAGAAGCTAAGGTGCTAGAATTCATCAACCTCAGGCAAGGCAACATGACGGTGAAAGAGTATTCTCTTAAGTTTACTCAATTAGCCATATATGCCCCCCATGTGGTTGCAGACAGCAGGGCTAAGATGAGTAAGTTCATTTCAGGGGTGAATGATAGTGTGGTAAATGAGTGCAAATCCTCCATGCTGAACAGTGACATAACTTTAGCCAGACTCATGACTCATGATCAGCAGATAGAGGAGCAAAATATTAAGATGATGGAGAAGCAAAGTAAAAAAGCAAGGATGGGTAGTTTCAACTTTACTCAGCCACAGTCAGAAGGAGAAAACCATTCTCAATTTTGTCCTAAGTCATCAGTTCCATCTCCTTCTTCAGCCAATGCTCCAGCTCCTAAGTTTAGAGATGGCAATAGAGATAGAGCGCCAGGCTCTCAGTCTCAGGACAATGTCAACAATGCCTGAACTAATCCCCTTTGTTAGACTTGTGGTAAGGACCACAAGGGTGTTTGCAGATTAGGTAGCAATTTCTTATTTGGTTGTTGCAAGCTAGGCCACAGGTTCAGAGATTGTCCTCAGTCGGGTTATTAGGGTCAGTAGAGCCGGTTGCCCAAATCATCAGGGTGCCACCTCCAGTGCTACTAGTGGGCAACGCCTAAATAATTTTTATGCTCTTTAGACTTGACAGGATCAGGAAAATTCTTCTGATGTAGTTACTAGTACGTTACAAATCTTTCATGTTCATGTTTACACTTTGCTAGGTCCAGGTGCGTCCTTGTCTTTTGTTACTCCCTAAATAGTAGGCAATTTTGGAGTCAGTCCCAAAATTCTAGAAGAGCCCTTTTCAGTCTCTACCTCAAACCATCATAGCTCGAAGAGTATACAAGAACTGTCCAATTATTATATTTTAGAAAGTCACTTCAGCAGACTTAGTCGAATTAGAGATAATTGATTTTGATGTCATTCTTGGCATGGATTAGATTCATTCCTACTATGCTACAGTTGACTGTAGAAATAAAATAGTCCAGTTCTAATTTCCAAATAAACCCATCTTAGAGTGGAAGGGTAGTATGTCCGCTTTCAGAGGTTAGCTTGTTTCCTACTTTCGGAAAAGGAAAATGATATCTAAGGGATATGTCTATCATCTTGTTCGAGTTAAGGAAACTAGTTCTGAAACTCCCAGCCTTCAATCAGTCCCAGTTATGAATGAATATTCAGATGTTTTTCCCGAAGATCTTCCAGGCATTCCTCTCGAAAAGGAAATAGATTTCGGTATTGATCTTCTTCCAGATACTCAGCCTATATCTATTCCACCATAAAGAATGGCACCAACAGAACTCCAGGAACTAAAAGAATAGTTGAAGGATCTCTTAGATAAGGGATTCATCAGGCCCAGTGTTTCCCCATATGGTGCACCAGTCTTATTCATGCAAAAAAAAACGGTTCTCTCAGAATGTGCATAGACTACCATCAACTCAATAAAGTAATGGTCAAGAACAAGTATCCACTTCCCAGAATTGATAAATTATTTCACCAACTTCAGGGTGCCAGTTACTTCTTATGATAGACCTCAGATCTGGCTATCATCATCTTAGAGTCAAAGAACGTGACATTTCGAAGACAGCTTTCCAAATACGGTATGTTCACTTTGAATTCCTAGTCTTGTCCTTTGGTCTTACCAATGCCCCCGTAGCTTTTATGAACTTGATAAACCATGTGTTCAAGCATTACTTAGACATATTCATCATAGTCTTCATAGATGATATGTTACTCTATTCCCGCAGTGAGAGTAATCATGCAGAACATCTTAGAATAGTACTTCAGACTCTCAAAGATCATCAGTTGTTTACCAAATTTAGTAAGTGTGAATTTTGGCTAAGTTTAGTAGAATTCCTTGGTCATATTATCTCCGGTTATGGAATTAGAGTAGATCTTTAAAAGATCGAAGCAGTAAGAAATTGGCCTTGCCCCATCTTTCCATCAAATATCAAGATCTTCTTGGGTTTGGCTGGCTATTACAGTCGGTTTGTTGAGGAATTTTCTTCTATTTCATCCCCTATGTCCAGATTGACTTAGAAGAAGGTTAAGTTTCAGTGGTTAGATTCTTGCAAGAAGAGTTTTCAGAAGTTAAAGACTCGACTCACCTTAGCTCTAGTTCAAGCATTACCAGATGGGTTCATAGTGTATTGTGGTGCATCCAGATTAGGTTTGGGTTGTGTGATCAGGCAGTATAGTAAGGTCATAGCCTACACCTCCAGATAGCTTAAACCCCATGAGAAGAATTATCCTACTCATGATCTTAAATTAGCAGCCGTAGTATTTTCCTTAAAGATTTAGAGGCATTATCTCTATGGAGTTCATCTAGATGTGTTCACGGATCATAAAAGCCTTCAATATGTCTTTTCTCATAAAGATCTCAATCATCGTCAGAGAAGTTGGTTAGAGCTCTCGAAAGATTATGACACGAGTGTCCTTTATCATCTGGCAAGGCCAAATTAGTGGCCGACGCTCTCAGTAGACTGTCCATAGGTAGTGTTGCTCATGTTGAGGACAGTAAGAAGAAGTTATCTCAGAAAATGCATCAACTTGCCAGACTAGGAATTTTCTTAGTCGATATAGAAGAGAGTGATATATGGGTTTAGAGTAGTTCAGAATCATCTCTAGTATCCAAGGTAAAAGAAAAGTAAGAAAGAGATCCCAACCTTGTTAAGTTGAAAGATTCATCCAAGGATCAAAAAGTAGAGATTTTCTCCCAAGGGGGAGATGGTGTATTACATTGTCAGGGTCGTCTCTGTGTCCTAGTTGTAGATGACTTAAGGCAGCAAATTCTTGCGGAAATGCATGGTGCGCGCTACTCTATTCATCCAGGGGCCACTAAGATGTACTATGACTTGCGAGAAATCTATTGGTGGAGTGGGATGAAGAGAGATATTATAGATTTTGTGGCTAGGTGCTCTAGATGTCAACAGGTTAAGATAGAGCATTAGAAGCCTAGTGGTCCTACGCAGGAGTTCATTATTCCTACTTGGAAGTGGGAAGAAGTAAATATGGAATTCGTGACGGGTTTGCCTCAAAATCATCGTCAGCATAATTCGGTTTGGGTCATTGTAGACTGGATGACTAAATCAGCTTATTTCCTTCTTGTTCATACCTCGTATTCAGTCGATGATTATGCCAAACTCTACATCAAAGAGTTGGTCAGATTGCATTGTGTTTCTCTATATATTATCTTAGACAGAGCTACCCAGTTCACCTCTCACTTTTGGAAAGTATTTCAAAAGGGTCTTAGTACCCAAGTCCATCTTAGTATAGGCTTTCATCCTTAGACAGATGGTCAAGCAGAAAGGACCATTCAGACTTTAGAAGATATGCTAAGGGCGTGTGTAATTGATTTCAAGGAAAGTTGGGATGACCACTTGCCTTTGATTAAGTTTGCATACAATAATAGTTATCATTCCAATATTCAAATGGATCCATTCGAAGCTCTCTATGGTAGGAAATACAGATCTCTAATCGGGTGGTTCAAAGTTAGTGAGGCCTCAGTCATAGGTTTGACTTAGTATTCGATGCCTTAGGGAAAGTCCAGTGGATCAGAGAAAGACTTCGGGCTGCTCAGAGCTGGCAGAAGTTTTATGCAGATGTTCGTAGAAAAGATCTCGAGTTTGAGATTGGTGACTATGTCTATCTAAAGATCTCTCCCATGAAGGGAGTGAAGAATTTTGGTAAGAAGGGAAAGCTCAGTCCTCGATATGTCGGTCCCTTCAAGATACTCATTTGTTTTGGGAAGGTAGCTTATGAGCTCGAGTTGCCTTCAGATCTAGCCTTAGTTCATCCAGTCTTCCATGTCTCTTTGCTTAAGAAGTCCATAGGTGACCCAACAGTTGTAGTCCCTATTCAGAGCATAGATGTTTAGAAAAGCCTCTCTTATGAAGAGATTTCAGTTGAAATCCTAGACTATCAGACTCATAGACTGAGGAACAAAGAAGTCCCTATAGTCAAAGTTCTTTGGCGAAATTAGTCTGTTGAGGGAGCTACTTGGGAAGCAGAAGCAGACATGCATACCAAGTATCCTCACCTCTTCTCCACCAACTCAGATCAAGCTCAAGGTAACAATTCTCTTAAGCTTTTCAGTTTCATGTCCAGTATTCATTACAAACTTGATATCCAATTTCATGCTCATGTTCCCATTATAAACTCAGTATCAAGTGTCATTGCATATTTAGTCAGGCATTCATGTATCAGTTTATTTATATAATCATGCATCATATATGCATCCTCATTGTGAGAAACTTAGTTCATCAAAACATTCAGTTATGCATTCATGAATCAATTATACATATATCAGATATGCATGTTAAGTATGATATGTTCAAATTATTAGTCGCGTTAGCCATGAAATTGGATAATCAACTCTTTAGCTCCTAGATTACTTTAGCTAGGTATTCAACACTTATTCTCATTATAAGCCTTTGAACTTTGGAGATTTATTTGATGACCTTCCCGACCTCCATTTTTCAATTTTCAAGTTGCGTTGCGATGGGGCAAGTCCATAGTATATTTCGGGTGAGTTTCGGGATTTTCGGAATCCATTTAGGGCACGTTGGGATTTCAAACCAGTAGCTAAAGGCTATAATGGGGCACCACCCAGATTATAGCCTTGAACCCCTCCCTCAATAGCAAGGTTCCGCCTAGCTGTAAAAAGCTCTGGGAAAGGAGCCGCCTTGTTATAGCCTTTGTGCCCAGTTTTTCAGCATTCCACCTCCACGCTTTGAGGGGTAATTTTGTCATTTTTCCACCCCTATATATATCAAAAACATGGAACTTAGCCCTCAAAACACCAAAATATACTTCTTTTCATCAATTTCTCTCAAGAACAAGAGCAAGGGTTTCAATTTGAAGACCCAAATCCAACAGATTTCACCGTAGATATTAAGGAACTTTCATCTAAGGAATGTGTTATGTTGATTTATCCACGAAGCTCAAGAACCCTATTGTAAACTATATATATCATGATATTCATGTTATGACATGATTTTTGATCATGTTTATGTGTTGAATGATTCCAAGATGGGACCTTTATATATTTCTATGAAACTAGGATGACATGTTAGTTGAAATATATAAGAATTTTGGGTGGTTTGAATTGTAAAATTAATGAATATACCTATTCCATAAAGTGTGAAAGCAAGGTGTTCGATAAAATTCCTAGGAGACTAGAAATCATGTTTTCATGACTTAATAGGACCTAAATTACAAGTCCATGCTCTATCTCTTATGATTTAACATGAATTCCATGCTATTGTTGCGTATTGTTGTTGTGATATGAAATAGTCATGACATTGGAGATATGCAAGTATTTACATGGTATATGCATTCTCTACCATGTACAAGATTATGAGGACTATGTACTTCATGAAATCCCCCCCTTTATTGTATTATGGATTGTTATTGATGGTCATGTATTAAAGAAAGTCATGCTTTGTTAGTTTTCCTTCTATCGAGTCCTGGGGGTACTTGTACCCAAAAAAATATAGTTGTGTGCCTAGAGTCAGTGTCACATTTTCACGATACTCTCAGTCAAGCCATCTTCAGTAGAATTCAGTCATTTATGTGACTCAAGAAAGTTCAGTAACTCAGTAATCTCAATAGTATTCCATCAGTCAACGGAACTTTATGAATCCGGTCAGTTTAGTCCAGTTAATCTTGTTCAGTGTCTATTCAAATGGGAGTAGGAATTAGCACCGAGTGAACCCAAGGATGGGAACACACACTGTCAGGTGAGGGTATGATTCTTAGAATTTATCCTTTTCTTCCAGAACTATGTAGCCAGCATAGGTTAAGATATCAACACTGTTAGATGAGGGTTGATGAAGTGGATAAGCACTTAAGATAAGGGCCCCACTATTCTCTTTTGGGGACATAGTCAGATGAGGGTTAACCACAGTTTGTCTCTACCAATGGCGCGGTATTGACACCCTTTCAATTAGGGCACAGATTGGACCCCCACTTAGCTATTATAATGTATTTGGGGCATATCAGTTAGATAACTATCTCCCACAGTTTCAGAATCAGTCTCAGTAAAAGAACTCAGATAGTTCTTCAAATTTTAGGACTATCAAATACAGTCAACTCAGATACAGTATGAAACTTAGCTAGTTCCACCAGGTTCAGAACTGTCAGATTTAGTCACCCATGTTATCAAATATGTCAGTAAACTCATGTTATCAGTACTTGTAACGCCCCAAAATTTAGGTCCCTAGACGTGACACGGTGCTTAGAGGCATAAGTGACCCCAAGCTAACCCTCCTAATGGCATAACTCATAAAAAACTAGATAAAACGCTTAAATCTATATAAGATCAGTGAAAACATAAAATGTATCCAAACTTTCTCAATACAAATATGAACTTTACAAGATTACAACTCTACTTTTACAAATGAAACTGAAACTGAATACATCAACTTCTACTGACTGTCTATGAAGCCTCTACTAGTACTAACTTCAGATAGATGGGTCATAACTCCCAACTACCCAATCTCAATATGACTAAAGTAAGAAAAAATACATTACTTCTCGAACTATATAACTAACTCAAGCCCTCGAATCAAAAGGACTCATAACCTAATGAATGGAAGCTGCAAACTGACTGAATGCGGTATCTACGCTATAACTTGTACCTACATTATAAGGCACTGTAGCATATAGAAATATATGGGGGTCAGTACTTTAAGCAATGTACTGAGTATGTGGGGTTGCAATACAACATTATAAATAATATCATAAATGATTATGCAAATTATGCATGTTGACGATAACGACTTTCTTTGCTTGAATTAATTAAAATATATTCCTTGTAAATCATCAATAATAGTACAAGCATTATAAATCTCGTAAATCATTATACGCAACTCAAACTCTTTAAATCATGACTTAGAGTGACTCGGTAACTCATGAAAACTTGGACTATTATGGACTTGAGAGTTTCTTATAACCGACATAACTACACCATGTGAGCCGCATGGAGTCCAACGTATTTCCCTCCTAAGGAGAGAACCCCATATTGGAGGGAGCGTCGTACTCTTGCTAGGGAGTACAACCTTAATTTAACAATCACAATCCCACACTCGGCCTTTGGCCTACAATTATCAACATCAATCCTACAGTGGCACGTAGTTTCAGAGAAATACCAAATTTCTCGCTCGGTGCTAAATACTCCTCCCAGACTCAGCTTAGAATGCGTTAGGGAATCCACCTTAATCAATATCAACTCATGGATCTATTATAAAGATAAAAACATAAATATATATATATATATCATCTGTAAATCATATACTCTGTGGATCCCTAACTCGACTCAAAATCAAATAATCTTTCTCAACATCAAGATGTATTAATTCATTAAGTCATGGCAACATCAATAACTTTGAGGAAATATCAAGACTCATTATAATGACTCAATCTCATAAATCAATATACTCAATAATCCAATTTGTCATAAGGAAGTTTAAAGCTTGACACATGTCTTGAAAGCACTTGAAATACCAACTCATGGTAGAAACATAAAATTCACAATATTAAATATCAATCAAAATTTGGAAATTTTAAAATATTCATGTGTCAAAAACTTCAAGAAAACATCATAGGACTCATTCTTGACTCTCATGCTCAAATATCAATAAATATATTCAATAATCAACTTCTCATAGAAAAGCTTAAATCATGACTCTTATCTCAAATCATTCGAAAATCATCAACTCATAATAACGCTATTCAACTCATGGCATAAGTTATCAATTTAAGAAATAAATGATGAAATAGTCATATCTATCTATCTTGAATAGCTCAAATATCATAAATCATTAATAAAGTAATTTGGGCGTAAACCCATTTTGCAAAAATCATGAACTACAGTAGTAGAAATTAAATCTTTGGGCACAAGAACGAAAGAAGTGTTTTTGTTCAAACCCCACATACCTTGGATTATGGATTTAAAATGAACAATTGGAAACCCTTCGTCACACTTTTTGAGCTAAGTTTCTTGATGCCTTTGACTTGAAAAAATTTGATTCTTGGAAAACTTGGTGAAATCTTTGGAAGATTCTTAAATTTCTTGGAGAAGATTTGATTTAGGATTTTAGAAGAAAATCCTAGTTTCTTGATCTATTTCATGGAAGAGAATGAGAGATAATGAAGTTTTTATCCACTACTAGTATATATAGATGCTAAAACTGAGTGGAAAAGACCAAAATACCCTTTTAAAAATGTCCTTGAGTTGCTGGAAAAATATACTTGACGCCATCCGTGACAGGCAGTCAGGTTCGTGATAGGCCGTCACGAATGGTCGCCACAAAAATAGGTCCAATTCTTAATTTTCTACCCAGGGCTGATGATTTCGTCAGAAATGTCATCATAAAGTGACGACGTCGTCAAAAATGGCATCAGAAACGTGACAGCCTGTCAGAACCATCGTCACCATTTTCCAGCTTGACCATGCTGGAGTAAAATGGGTATAACTCTTTGCTTCGATATCGGATTTTGACGAAATTGGTATCGTTAGAAAGCTAATTCAATTATATATCTGTTTATAGGTCATGATCTCAAAAATTCCAAGTATAATGAGATATATTCTCGTTTGAAGCTGACTATACCAATATCCTTCCCAAGAATTCAATCAGTAAGGAATGTTTTGATTCGCCCAATCGTTAGGACATATTTAAGTCCTTAATACACACCATACTCGATTAGAAAATAACCAAAGTACTATAAGTTATTTCTTAAGATCTTGATTCATGGTTGCACTATTGGTTAGTCTCTCAGGGAATTACAAAATGGCTCTAACTTCTTCACCGGATGTTCAATTCGGGTGAATCATATGTCGATGGAAAGCTTATCTAATTATCCACATGATAGAAAGTATAATTTAGGTAAATACAACATGATATAAACAACAATCAATTTGGAAGTGATGATAGGCGAAATTACGCGCCTATATCAATATATTTTGCCCATATTTTAGCCTAGTTTCGAGAACTAATTATCTATTTCGTACACTTTTAGTCCTTTTTCCTGTAAATGAGCTAACAAATGTGATTAGGAAAGTTTCAGGTATAAATGATGCA
>NC_061119.1:15100577-15181887 GCF_002878395.1 Capsicum annuum | reverse complement strand
TATGTTTTATAATCATTTGCTAATGATTATGTTTTCCATAAGGATACCAAAGAAAAAAAATGTTTGCCATATACTTTCCATATTGGGAAAGTTCAAAACCTTGTAAACTAATCACGTGAGGTTATCTACTGCCTTACCTTTTCAAATTATGCAAACATAATAAAAGGGAACTTAGAATGTGATTAGGATTTTAATTGGTATGCACCGCCTCAACAAGCTGTGTTTGAGCAGAACACAAATTCTGCTACAACTGCCACTCACCTATTATAAATACTCCGTGCCCTTCATTGTTTGCATCATATTCTATAGCACTCTCATCGGCAGCAACTTTGTGGTTGATTGGAATCAACAGCAAGGTAATTTCTTTTACTCTTATTGATTTTATTCTTTTACTATCCTTTTTTTAACAGCTTATGCACAACTTATACTTCTCACCCTAATAACGTCTTCCATGCAAAAGGTGATAATCACTAGTTTGCCTAATCGTTGGCTGTCATACCCACCTCGTCGAAAAATTCTAAAATTCTGAACGAGGAATATAAGAAAGTATATTATGAAAGTTTATTGAAGGAGAAGTCGACAGATAAAGTGCAAAATCCAATTTTGCCAAAACTGGTAGTCATATTGCATGGAGAACCCAGTATAACATGGAAATCATCTGAAATAAGGTATCTGATTCTAAAAGAGAATTTACAATATGCTGTCATTGGCAAATTCTCCTACGAAAAATCGGATATTATCGCACTACGAAAACAAATTCCAATACAATGCAATATCAAGGGAACTGCAATATAGGGGTAATGGATTCTACACATATTCTCATCAGGTTGAATATGTTAGAAGACTATGTTAATTTAATGTCGACAGCTGCAATTTATATAAAATACAAGGAAAGACTCTGGCAGATGAGAACCCTCAAGTGGGATCCCTGGGTCAAACCTGATGTGCAAACAACCATTGGTGTGGCTTGGATCTCAATGCCGGATCTACCTCCCAACTTTTTTGCAAAAGAGGCTATCTTTTCAATCGCCTCTGCAGTGGTAAACCATTAACGGTTGATATGGCTAGTAAAAATCAAACGAGACTAAGTTGTGCATGTGTGAAAGTTGAAGTGGATCTAGTAGCTAATTTACCCACAAGAGTGCGAATCAATGAAGAAGATGATGTTATTGGGGAAATCAAATTTAAATAGATACATATTCATTATGATTATAAACCAAAATATTGCAAAGAATGTTGCCTTCAAGGGCATGATGAAAGTTTATGCTGGAATATGTATCCAGAATTGATGGAAAAGGAGGATGAAGAAATGAAAAAAGAAGCTATAGATAAGCAAGAAACTGATAAAGTAAAATAGATACAAGAAGTAAACTTTCAACAGAGAAGGAAAGGGAGATATAACAGGCAATGGTTATTAAGGCAGAATAGGTATAAAAAAGACAAATTTGGCCACATAATGGAAGAACTGCAGAATGAAGAGGTAAATAACATGCAAACTTCTAACACCTTTGAAGCTCTTACGAAAGAACATCATGAAATGGAGGATAATAAAGATGATCAACAAGAAAATAGGGAGAAGCAATAACAAACCATCCAGAGCACAAAGGAATGGGTTACTAACACTTTTAGTAATCAAGGGCAGTAACAAACAAAAGATAACACAGAGACGGTCATGAGTAATCAAGAGCAAATTAATAAAAAAAATCAAGAGCATGTTGATAAGACAAATTAATACCAAGTTGATAAGAGGGAAAGGGATGATCACAGTGAATCAGTTCCACAAGCTCAAATAGATGAGAGTCATATGCAGGTTGTTGTACTTTAGCCAGTTACTCAAAATGAAGACATGGAGGTCTTAGAAGATATTATGCCTTTAGCTGTACAAGTTGAAAAACAATTACAGTGCAGTAACAAGGATAATGAAGTAATAGATGAGGATGATTTGGAGGAGACTATTAATAAGGTGGGATTTGATGGCAACTTATCACCTAAACAAATTGATAGGTTGAAAGAAAAACAAGGCATCCCAAAAAAGAATCATAGAGGTGGGAAGACTAGTACAGTGCAGACAAGGAGCTCTATGAAGAATAAGTTGGGATGAATGCTCTTATTTGGAATATTAGATCAGTCAACACACAAAAAGCTTTTACCAGACTGATTACATTGCATAAAAGGTACCAATTTGCTTTTGTTGGTTTAATGGAACCTTTTCAGGATAGTAAGAATATTGAAGATTATAGAAGAAGATTGGGTATGCAGACAGCAATCTCTAATATTTCTGGTAAGATATGGGATTTACTGGAAGCCAATATAGTTTGTACTATTGTTAGAGATAAAGAACAACAAATCACAATGAAATTAGGGAATCAGGAAGCAGGGATCACAGTTATGGTTTCTCTAATTTATGCCAAATTCTCCCAAAGAGAGAGACTTGCTTTATGGAAATCCCTTGAAGATATGGCTCAAAAAATGCAAGAACCTTGGTTCACTGGGGAGATTTTAATATGGTTACTAACCAGGAAGAGAAGTTAGGAGGATTATTTGTATCAGTTGCTGAAACTGAAGATTTTAGATAGTGTATAAGTGTGTGTAATGTGGAGAATCCAGGTTATAAAAGGAGCAAGTTTACATGGTGGAATGGTAGAACTGATGAGGAGTGCATGTTTGAAAGCCTTGACAGAATCCTGATAAATGAGAAACTATTACATGTTTTCCCAGTGTTGGAAGTTGAATATTTACTTAAGAGTGGCTCTGACCACACTCTTTTAAAAATCATCTTCAGCACTGTGAAGGAGTCTATCATTAAACCTTTCAGATTTCTGAATATGTAGTTAAAAGAGGAATCATGCTTGAAAATTATTCAGGAGAATTGGAAGACTGATTGTATCGAAAATCCTTTCATTTTGTTTCATCAAAAAATAAAAAAAGTGAAGACTGCTTTAGCTAATTGGAGCAAAGAATGTTATCGTAACATCTTCCAGGAGATAGCTACACTGTAAGAAATCATCAAAGTTAGAGAAAAATAATTTGAAGATTACCCTTCAGGAGTAAATGAGGAATTGCTTTTTAAAGCTTAGGCTATGTTAAATTTGCAGCTTGGAAGGGAAAAAAAGTTTTGGAGGCAGAAGGCTAGTATGGATTGGTTTAAAGATGCTGAAAGAAATACAAAATTCTTTCATACACTGGTTAAAGGTAGAAGAAGTAGACTTAAGCTCAACATGATTCAAAATAAGGATGGAGAATGGGTGAAGGATTCAAATCAAGTTACAGAGGTTGCTGAACAGTTCTATCAGAAGCAGTTTGCTAAAGAAGATCGTATTGATGATTTTCAAATGCTTGAACATATTCCTACTATTGTCACTGAAAGTCAAAATGTGGATATTGATAAAGTATCTGACATGCAAGAAGTGAAAGAAGCAGTTATGGGCTTGAATAGAAGCAGCACAGCAGGTCCAGATGGCATGACTGGGGCATTTTTTTAGGATGCCTGGGAAATAATTAAGGAGGATTTGTATCAAATGGTTCTAGCTTTCTTTAGTAGTTATTAATTACCAAAATTTGTTACATATACAAATTTGGTACTCCTTCCTAAAAAGCTAGTAATTAATACCTTTTATGATTTGAGACCTATTTCATTAAGCAATTTTGTTAACAAGATCTTCTCTAGAATTTCGCATGAAAGGCTTAAGAAGGTTTTACCACATGTTATCTCTGAAGAACAAGCAGGATTTGTCCATGGAAGGAGTATTGCAGAGAATATTTTAATGGTGCAGGAAATCATTACTGATATAAAAAAGAGGCAAAATTCTTAATATAGTCATTAAGCTTGACATGATGTAAGCTTATGACAGAGTGGATTGGTTGTTTCTCACTAAAGTATTAAGGAAAGTTGGTTTTACAGAATTGCTTATTGATAGGGTGATTAGGCTGTTGGATAATAACTGGTACTCAATTTTATTAAATGGCCAGCCGAAAGGGTTTTTTAAGTCTACAAGGGGTTTAAAGTAAGGTGACCCTTTGTTACCTACATTGTTTATCATTACTGCTGAGGTAGTTTCAAGAGCTCTTAAGGCTCTTATGTGTAATAAAGATTTTAAACCCTTTGGAATGCCTAGAGGGAGTCCTAAAGTCAATCACTTTGCCTTTACGGATGATATGATCATTCTATGCAAAGCTGATTTGACTACTTTAAAGCTGGTAACTGATACATTGGGGCAATATGAGAAGGTTTCAGGGCAGAAAATCAATAAAGAGAAAATTTCTATTTATATGCATCAAGGTGTTTCTCAGGGTAGTGTAGTATTGGCAGAGGTGGCTACTGGTATTTATAGAAAGCAATTCCTTTTCACTTAACTAGGGTTTTCAATATTTCATATGAGAAAGAAGAATGAGTTTTACCAGTCAATCATGGATAATATTAGTAGTAACTACAAGGTTGGAAAGGTAAACTACTATCTTATGGTGGTAGGTATATTCTCATTAAAAGTATTTTACAAAGCATACCCATTCATTGTTTATCTATCATGAATCCACGAACTAATGTTATTTCAGGTATCCAAAGAATGTTTGCTAAATTCTTTTGGAGCAATCACATTGGAGGTAAAAGTAGACATTGGGTTAGTTGGTCTAAGATTTGTTATCCAGTGGAAGAAGGAGGGTTGGGGTTCAGAAGATTACAGGATATTGCTATGGCCCTTTTTTGCAAACTCTGGTGAAATTTCAGAACTAAAAACTTAATTTGGAGTAGGTTTATGCAAAACAAGTATTGCAGGAAACAACATCCTAATGCAATCTATTAGAAGGTAGGTGTTGGGTCTCAGGTGTGGAAGAAAATGTTTCAGGCTAGGGATCTAGTGGATCATCAAATCTTATGGAAGATTAAAGGGGGTCAAGCCAATATGTGGTTGGATAATTAGATAGTTATTGAAGATTTGTCTAATATATTCCTCAGGCAAGGAATTCCAGAAATGCAGGTGAAGGAGTTGATTGTAGGATCTCAATTAAACTATCAGTTATTAAAGAATTTTCTCCCTTAGGAGGTTGTTACATATATTCAGGATAAAATTAATTCCAAAATTAAAGAGGGAAATGTGGACATTCCAATTTGGAAAGTTGAAGCTTCTGGTAAATTTTCAGTTAAATCTGCATGGGAATATATTAGGCAAAAGAAGGAGGAAAATGCTTTATATAATCATATTGAGGTAAAAGGTTTACCTTTTAAAATGGCTTTCTTAATGTGGAGACTATGGAAAGAAAAATTTCCAGTAGATGCTTTAATGAGAAAGTGGGAGGTTGAAGGACCAATAAAATACTGGTGTTGTATGTAGCCGACTCAAGAAACACTATCTCATGTGTTTCTGAGATCTGATTTTGCTAACAGGACATGGTCCTATTTTGCTTCTTGTGCAGGTATTTTTATACGTGGATTATCTCTCAGGGAAACTATTCTAAGTTAGTGGAGTAAGGATGTCAAATGGAGATTTAAGCCATATTATCACTCAGTTCCAAGTATGATTACATGGGAATTGTGGAGGAGAAGAAACAGCTTGAAACATGAAAGAAAAGGTATGGCTTTACATAAGGCAATCTTTAATATTACTAAAAATGTGAGCCTACTGCTTCAGGTAAGAAATCTAAGAAAAAACTTCCCTAGTAGTGGCCAGACATCCTTAAATCTTTTGAAGGAAGGAAACCAAAAATGAATATTACAAAGGTTGTGTGGACATTCCCTCAAGTTGGTTGGGTAATCTATAACACTGATGGGGCATCTAGAGGTAATCCAGGGATAAGCTCGTATGCATTTTATTTAAGGAATGACAATGGAGACCTAATTTATGCAAAAGGCTCTAGAATGGATGATAATACTAATGTGATTGTAGAGGCTGAAGCTATCTTACGGTAGCTAAACATGCTAATGCAACACAAACAAGCAAGTTAATGATCCAAACAGATTCAATGTTGATGTAGAAAGTTCTAAGTAGGGAATTGAATTTTCCCTGGCATATTGTAGATCATGTAGAGAAAATTTGTAAACTAATGCAGCACAAGCATGTTCAATATCAGCACATACTAAGGGACGAGAATCAATTGGTTGACTATCTAACTAATTTTGCAATTGACAGTGGAGATTTTGTTTACATAAGTTTTCAGCAATTGCAAACACAGGGAAGAAGGATAGTGAACAGTGATAAGTCTCAATGTCCATACATCAAGATAAGAGTGTTGTGAGAGTAACACAACAAATCAAGTTAAGGTTTGCACAAAGATACAGGGAAATACATAGAATTTAATATTTTAGTAATGAACTTTCCAGATCCAAATCTGACAGTCATAATAAAGGAAAAACCTGGTTTTCACATGAATCTGACCTTCTTTGGAAGTTCATTACTGAAATAATTACAAAGAAGGGGTGAATTGAAACTAGAGAAAGATAAGATGAATGATTAAGGAAGATCTTGGATGTGTACTTACTCATTTTTCAAAAGGATCCATGGATGATTCAGAACAACGTATTAAAAGGGTCTCAGCTTCTATATAAGCGATTACAGCTACAAATATAGTGAAAACAACAGGCAAGCTACAGCCTAATCAGTAGAGATCTCAGTGGTATCATCACATAAGTGAAAAAGGAGCACTCAAGAAAGAAGAAGAAGAGTTTAACTGTAAGCAAATCAAAGGAAGGACCAAAAGTTTACTTCTGAAAGATGAATTTGAACCATTTATTAAACACCCAGGGAACGGAATTGATGATCTAACATTGGAGCATGATGATCTAAGGATTCAACAGCAGATATGCCAATTTTCACCTGAAACCTTGAAGGAGAGGCGGAGATTTAGGAAACAGGATGGATTTGGAAACCCTAGAGTAGTATATGTATGTTTTAAGCATTTAGGGTGGGCCGGCTACTTTGTAGATCAGTTTGGGCAAGGGCCAGAATTTCTTTTGGATTTAAGATGGGTTGGTCCATCTATGTAGAAACAATTATGTTTTTGATTTTTCAATATTAATAAAATCCAAAAATTAAACCAAAAAAAAGTGAAGGGATGACTACTCATCTCTGCCATAAGAAAGGTAATTTCATGGTAATCTTATGGTGCGTAGGGATGGTTATTCTCCCCCGCCATAAGTAAAGGTAACTTTATGGTAATATTATGGAACATAGAGATAACTACTCGTCCCCACCATAAGAAAAGGTAATTTTATGGTAATCTTACGACGCATAGGGATGACTACTCATCCCCGCCATAAGAAAAGGTAGCTTTATGGTAATCTTATGGCGCATAGGGATGGCTACTTATCCCTGCCATAAGAAAACATAATTTCATAAAGATTGAAAGGTAAACTCAAGAAGGTTTGAAGGATTTAAAGACTTCAACTTATAGATCAAAGAACCTGATGAGTCCAACTTTTAAACTCTAAAAACTTCAATATGGCAGACTTGAAGACTAAAACTTATAATTGCAGGGCATCTAAAGACTTTAACTTGCAGACTTCGTGAATTTGCAGGTTTAAATATGGTGAAGTTGAAATCTCCAACATGAATACTTAATGAATTTAAAGACTTCAACTCATAGACATAGGTTATTTGAAGACTTCAACTATCAGACTTCGTGAACTTCCAGATTCCAATATGGTAACTTGAAAGCTCCAACATAAAGACTTAGTGAATTTGATGACTTCAACTTATATCCAAGAAACTTATACTTCATAGGGATTTGCCCCATTGAGTCACCAACACTTGGTGCAAGTCTGAATATTGATGAAGTTAAAAGTCCCTTGAAGACTGAATATTTTTTATATGAGGGGGAACATGTATTTTTTTGACACTCATGCAACTGAACTAAGAATAAAATTCCAAGCGCCTACGTATCTCATTGAAGAGGATCAAGTCACAACGTAGTTCTGGGGTGAGTTTTTTTTTTGTGTCCTAACTTTTGCCTAGGCCGCCTCTTTCGAGGTTTTCAACCTAGCAGACTTTTTTTTAGCCGTTCACAGTTTATACTCTTGTGGGCCAGGAGTAGACATGCAGTTTATACTCATGCCTTAAGGAGTGTTATCTCTCTTCAAGGATAGTACTTCATCAAGAACTTAGCGTTGATGGGTCTTATCTTCACGCCATCTACATCGACAAGCTTGTAAGCACCATTTGAATATGTCTCTTGTATGACATATGGCCGATCTCACTTTGGGGTAAATTTTCACTAGACTTACGAGAAGTTATAATGGGCCTTCTTACTGCAAGGACTTGATCTCCAACTTGGAAACACCTCAAGCGAACTCTTTTAATGAAAGAGCGAGATAGTCGGGCTTGATAAAATTCAATATTTTTTTGAGCCTCCAGCCTCTTCTCATCAAGAGCTTCTAACTCCGCAAGACGCAACTTAGTATTTTCTTCATCGGTGAGCCCTTCTTGAATAACCAGTCTCAAAAAAGGTATTTGATGCTCAAGTGGCAAGACTGCTTCAACTTCGAAAGTAAGTGAGTATGGGATTGCTTACATCGGTGTACGGTAAGTTGTCCTATATGCCCATAAAGCTTCTTCCATCAGCTCATGCCAGTCTCGTTTAGATTTGGAGACGACTTTCTTCAACAAGTTGCATAAAGTCTTATTGAATGGTTCGGCTAGAACATTGGCGGCAGCGTGGTACATAGAAGATTTTCATTTCTTGAAACCAAAGAGATCATAGATTTTGTTCATCAACTTGTTATCAAATGGCCTTTCATTGTCAGTTATTATGTACTGAGGAATTCCAAAGTTGTAGATGATATTCACTCAGATGAAGTTTGCAACATTTTATTTTTTTACTTCCTTGAAAGAAACAACGTCAGCCTATTTTGAGAAGTAATCTGTCGCGGCCAAGATGTATAAGTTTCCACTAGAAAATTTTGGTAGTGGACCAACAACATCCATTCCCCAAGCATTGAAAGGCCAAAATGCTACAATTGGGTGCAGTACCTTTGGAGGTTGATGTATGAAATTTGCATGAAATTGGAAAGCTTTACATCTTCTAGCATAGTCCAAGCAATATTCCACCATCGTTGACCAATAATATCTCATTTTTTTAATGTGAAAATGGAGCTTCGGTCCAGACTAATGTGATCTATAAACTCCTGAGTGCGCTTCTTGCAAAGCTTGAATTGTTTCTTCCTCTCCCAAACACCGTGAGAGTACTCCTTTAAAGGATCTTCGGTACAGTGTGTCTTTGTAGTAAAGGAAGCGAGGTGCACGACGATGAATGTCAGTCCTTCTCCTTGGATCTTCTGGAAATATCCCATAACACAAGTAGTCAATGATAGGTTGTCTCCAATCCTCCTTTATAGCTTCTGACACGGTGATGAGGTATTCCACCTTACCTTTTATGTCCTCATCCTCACTTGATGTTGGTACTACCCATTCTTGGCGAATAATAACTCGTATCTGATTCGGAAGAGTTAAAGTTGAAGCCAAAGTAGCTAGGGCATCAGCTTACTTATTTTCTTTCCTTGGCACATGCTGGAGGGTTACTTCTCGAAGCCATCCCATCAACTTTTGTGCATAATCATGATATGGTCTTAACTCAGGCTTCCAGAATTCATAGCTTCCCAAAAGCTTCTTGATCAAAAATTGGGAGTCACCAAAAACTTATAATTGTAGTTTCTTCATGTCAACAACTATCTCAAGTCTGAGTATGAGCGCTTGATATTTAACAACATTATTAGAGCAATGATTCATCAAGGTAAAAGAGTAGGGGATGACCTCTACTTGTGGAGTGACAAACACTACGCCAGCACCAGCTCAATCTCAATATGCAGCACCATCAAAATACATCTTCCATGGGAATATAACTTTAATAGCCATTGCATCTTTATCAGGAAGTTCATTGCTCAATTCCCAGTCATCAGGTATCGGGTGATCTGCCAAGAAATTTGCCAATGCTTGTCCCTTCACAGCCTTCTGGAGGATGTACATGATCTCAAACTGTTGAAATTGAAGATACCACCTTGCAAGTCGATCACTGAGGACTATTTTTGACATCACAAACTTGATGGAATTCGCCTTGGACACAAGATGAACAACATGATCTTGAAAGTAGTGTTTTATATTTTGGATTGAGAAAGCCAATGCCAAATATAACTTTTCGATCAGAGAATACTTCAGCTCATTTGGTGTCATTATTCTGCTCAGGTATTAAAGAGAGTTTTCTTTGCCTTCACTATTCTCTTGAGCCAACAGTGCACCGACTGACCTTTCTTATACAACGATATAGAGTATCAGTGGTTTCCCAAGTATGGGTACCGCAAGAATTGGTGGCTTCATTAAGTATGATTTGGTACTCTCAAAGGCATTGCTACAAGCTTGGTCCTATTCGAAGAGAGTGTCCTTCTTCATGAGATGACTAAATGGTTGATATTTTTCGGCCAAGTTTGAGACAAACCTCCTTAAATATGCTAGCCTTTCTTGAAGGTTTTTTAACTCATGAATGTTTCGAGGCTCGGGAATATTTAAAATTGGATTGACCTTTGCTTGATCAATTTCAATTCCTCGATGTCTCATAATGAAGCCAAGAAAATTTTCGGAAGTAACTTTGAAGGAACACTTCAATGGATTCATCCTAAGTTGATATCTTTGAAGTAACTCGAACACCATTCTTAGGGTTTTTAAATGGCAGTCTCTCTTTCTTGACTTCACCACTAGATTATCCACGTAGCATTCAACATTTTTGTGGAGTAGGCCATCAAAGATGTTTTGCATAGCCTTTTGATAAGTAGCGCCAACATTCTTCAAACCAAAAGATATCACCCTGTATCAATAAATACCTTTGGGCATATGAAATGCAGTGAGCTCTTTATCTTTCAGTGCCATGAGGATTTAATCATAGCCGGATGAACCATCCATGAAGGACATTGCCTCATAACCAGTGGTGGCATCAATCGTCAACTCTGGTATGGATATTGGAAAATAATCCTTAGGGCATGCATTGTTGAGATCTCAAAGTCGACACAAACTCGAATTTGGACATTTTTCTTCCGTAGTGGAACAATACTTTAAATCCACGTGGGATATTTGACTTCACGAATAAAGCCAGCTTCTCAAAAGTGATCGCTACACTTTCCTTCCTACCCTGTGTTTCTTCTTTAATAAGGTCTGAGTTGATATATGATATCTACCTCCCCCTTCCCGCGCAAGTATTCTTCCAATCACCTTATGATGTATAATAGTCTCCTAGAGCAGTCCATCCATATAAATTTGGACCAGAGCAATAACTATATTAATTTCTATTCTTGTTTGCAGTAGTGCGAGGCTTCAAAAGCCTTTCAAAAGTCCATTGAACCCTTAAAATCAGACTAATCACTATTTGAATATTTACACTGCCACCAAAAACTTGAACCCTTCTCCGAACTTGATACATAAGCATTACCAAAGTCTTTATTAAATCCTAACAGGGTATCGACACCACTTACTTGGTCCCTCAGTGTTTCCAGTTTGAACCTAACAATCTTAACTGTAAATTGTCATATCTTGTTTAAAAGATTAATGCCTAATAGGTAAAGAACAGACATTCATAAATTAGTGTATTAGATGTGTGTTTTCACGATAGGTTGATCAGTAATACATACCTTCTCATATGAAGTGGTTCCATCTGCAAGCAGCTTATTCCTCCAAACCCATCTTTACTCTAGCCTTTAATGTTGGTCAGGCAAAAGTTGATTCGATTTCACTTCTTTTTATCTGGAAACAAGAGAAAAACATTTGATTTCAAACAAGAGAAGAACAAAAAGAACATTATAAAAGGGTAACACAAAATTGAATGAATCAACATATGACCCATCTGATGCAACAAATTCCCCATCTGTTCAACAAATGAGTCATCTATTGCAATAAACGACACATCTGTGGCGACAGATGTATGACATGTTCCAACAACTGATTCATCAGTTGCAACAATTGAGAAAAATATTGCAACACCAACAACAACATCAACAACAAAGAAACAACACCATATGTTCCAACACTATCAACAACACAAACACCACATATTCCAACAACACCAACGCCCCCCCACCACCACCACCACCGAAGTAACAAAAAAAATACAAAATAAAATGATACTGACAACAAGGCTTTTTAAGTTCTCCCAACAAATGACTTATTTTTGCATATTTTAATAAAACCAATTGTTCGATCATTCAAGACTCATCTTTCCTTCAATTTTCTCAATAAATAGGAAACTAGCAGTGGGTGAATCAATAATAACAATAAATGTAATTTTATAATTAAAATAACATACAAAGAAGAAGAAGAGAAGGAAAGAGCAATAGTGAACCATACATATAATGTCAAAAAAGCAAAGGAATCATAACACCTATTTCAGTCGAGAAAAGATATTGATCGATTGAGATCTAAAAGGATCCTCATGTGAGAGAGGAAAGAAAAGAGAGGAAAAAAGAAGATAATTTTAATTATCCTAAAGAGGAGAGAAAGATAATTCTGAATAAAGAAGAGAAGAGAGATGAGTTGAGTTAATTTGTGATTGAAGGAGAGAGAATTCTAGAGGTAGGTTTTAAGCATTCATTAATAACTTTAAGGGGCATGAGGAGATCCTGACATTGAAAAGACAAGATAAGACTACTAAAGGAGGAGATTTTTGAGCTATCCAAGTGATATTTTTTACCGCCTTACTATTCTATCTTTTTTATCTCGAACAAAAAATTAGGAAATTTGTTTAAAATAAAAAAAATATCTTAAAACATATATGTCATCTGTTGTAATATATGACAATTTCTGTTTGAAAATTTCCAATGGCTCAGTTATCTATTGCAACAGATGGCAACACCTATTTGATAATTTACAACAGATAGTTAATCTGTTGCAATAGATGACATAATTTTTTTAAAAAATTCCAATAGATAAGTCATCTGTTGTAACAGGTAGAACATGTGTTATATAATTTTAATTGAGTTCATATGTTCAATTACAACTCCAATTGATTTATCTAGAACTAAGGGTGAGTTATAAGGTCAACTACAACTTCAATTAAGTCTTTGGCAATTGCATGATATTGGTATTACGTTCCACCCAACCTGAGTCATCGATCGATCACTCTGAATTGAAATGATTCTTATTACCTCATTATCATTATGTGGGCATAAATTTTAAAAAATATATTACAAACACCACCAATTCTGACACCACCAACAGCCACCAACCAAAGCCACCAGTAACACCACCAATAGCCATCACAAACAGCACCAGTGCCACTACGAAGACCACCAACACAACCAATATGACTACGAACACCACATTAAAATGATTCTTATGTAATTTTTGTTTTTCTATTATTTGTAGGTAAACTATGTCTCCCAAAAGAAAAGAAAGTGAAAGTGGATCAACATCTGACCACCTAACAAAAAGGCTACAGTACAGAAGGATTTGGAGGAGCTCCCTAAATAATCTCAGTCAGGGAAAAGTAAACTTGAGAAAAGATATGAAAATGACAATGAGGGAGGTGGACAAGGGTCTGTAGATGGTGATAAGAAGAATAAAAGTGAGAGGGAGAAAGAAAAAAAAAAGATAAATAAGAAGAGGAGGAAGTAAAAAGTGAGAAAGAGGATGGTCATCAACATGATGATAATGCATCACCAATGGGACGTGAATTAATATAAAAATCCCAGAATGATCCTGTCAAAACTATTAGTATGGATAGGTTTCAAGTTATAATGCTGATAGATGACTCTGTAGAACTAACTGGTGATCTTGTAATTAAATGTCAGTTGGAGAAACCTTTTGGCAAATTTAGGAATATTATGAAGAATGAAAACAAAGATGACCTTTTTAAGAAGAGTTTCTTTGGAAACTTTCTTGAGCTGCCAGAGGACCATACTGCCCATTTCCAAATAAGCATAGTATATGGTCTTCTCAAGCACAGGATCAAGTACGTGGGGAATGATAAAGATTTGATGGAGGAGGGAAAAAGATAGATGAAATCTGGATCAACTACTATGGCATGCTGGTTTGTTTTGGATTGAAAGAGTTTGCCATAGGGATGATCTTAAGATGTGATCATTCAGAAGAACCTCTCACCAAGGAAACACCACACAAAAGGTCCAAGGCAAGTAGGACAACTAAACCACCACCATCAAATATAGGGAAGGCATTATCCCAATGACCACCCATCAAAACTAATAAATGCAAGGAAAAAATAGATGTATTGTTGGACATTACTGGACATGGGTACAAAGCCAAAAAGTTGATAGAACATCTCAAGGGTAAAACAATATCAAAGAAGTCCAAGGAGCAATTGTACTTAGTTTGGTTTTCCCATTCCGTTATATTGGCATGAGATGTTAACAAAGTCATAGAAGATGATTTGTTGAAGCTTGCTGAGGATTTTGAGAAATTTAAAAATTATCCATTAGGATATGACAACTACTACTTGACTGTCAAATATTTACTGACAAAGCTATCCCCAAAGACAATCACAATATATGGCTTTTCTTAGGCTTTCATGGTAAATATAATCACTATTTGTTTATTCATCCATTAATTTATATTGAATAATTATTATGACTTTTTTTTGCTTTTCTCCTGTTTATATTTTTAAGGCTTGGGCATTTGAAGCCATTCCTTATCTCTGAAAGAAGGTCAAGGATTACCCGAATGAGGTTTCTCATCTAAGGATCCTTAGGAGGTTGGATAGAAATAGCAACATAAAAATTAAGGAGGCTGATCTCTTTAACCCTACGGATGATTCAGTACATCTTTTTTCAAGTAAAATAATTTGACTCAAAGAAAGATATTAAAACAGATGTGCCATCTGTTGTGGTAGATGGGTTATCTATTTCAACAGATTACCCATCCACTACAACTGGTACAGCAGATGGGTAATCTGTTACGATAGACGATTCATATTTTGCATAAGATTACCTATATATTGCTTTGGATCTATGAACCTGACTCAACAGATTACTCATCTACTGTAAATTATGCAGCAGATAGATAATCTGATGTAATATATTGTTAATCTATTGCAACAGATAGATTAGCTGTTGCGACATAAAGATCATCTATTGCATAAGTTGTCTGTGTTAACATGTAACCTAACTGACTACAAATTATTATATGATTTAAATGTATCTGCCTTTTTTATACAGGTTGTGCATCCATGGATTGTACCTACTGAGCAGGAGTTGGGGATGACTTTTTTTTATTACTCTAGGTCTTGTTGATATAATAATCGATCCAATTATAGGATTAATAAAGAAGGAATTAGATGGAGCAACAACCATAAGAAGAGCAATTAGGCAAGGTCAGCCTAATGTTGAGGCTCTTCATAACCAACCTACTGCAACAGATCCGGGTGCTTCTTTTGGGGGTGTTGCTGGTAGAGTTATTGTGTTGGCGGCGGGCATACTGACGCTACTTCCAGTCGTGATGATGACCATATTTATGCTCAAGAAAAAATAAACATGTTTAAAAACACCTCTTTCACAGGTCTCTCTTACCCTTACACAGGTCTTTCTCACCCTTACACTAGTCTCTCTCACCCCTCTTCACCCTTATTTTCTCGCTACAAATATGAAGAGTGCAAGGATAACCAGGATAAACTCTTTGAAAAAATAGAGTCTATTGTTAAAGCTGTTGAGAAATTGAAATCCAAGAGGGGTGTCATAACATCCAATAATGTGAGGGAACCATACACTCTTATAGTGGTGGTTGGGAGGAAGAAAAGAGCAATTAACCAAGTACTCTTCAATCAAAAATCTAATAAAATTGCAACTCATCCCTCTCCAAAAGTTGTTGAAGTTTAGTGACGCCAAAGAGAAAAGGGATCTACGATGGGCCAAGAATTCAAAGCAAGACGCACAAGATTACCCCATCCATACCTTTTCTGCCCAAGACTTCAAGAGTATGACAGATATGCGTACGCAGTATGCGGACAGGGTAAGTTTACTTTTCCTAACCTACCCTTATAATCTACTCCATGAAGAAGAAGCTACACAATAGATGTGTTAACTTTTGCAATAGATGTGTATTCTGGTGCAATTTATGGTGGTTCTGTTGCAACATATTGCCCATCTCTTGCATAATTTGCGTTAGATGGATAATCTGTGAACAGATTTAGAGAATTCTCTGAAACATATGGACCATCCGTTTTATCTTTCTACTATGTTTTCCTTCTTTACAATTACTAACCTATTTAAAAATTGACTTCTTATATCACGGTATGTTGAAGAAATTCTCTACCTCATGAGGGGAAGGCAATTAGCTTACCTAAAAGCCTATAATGCTGCCGATAGGATAATGGACCTCGACTTCTACAAGAATTTCAAGGATAGGTACGATGATCTCAGTAAGCTAGTGTCAACTCTCGGTGGCGTGGGATTTGATTCATTAGTTTCTAAGTTCCAATGTAATAAAGAAATGATAAAATATGTTAGAAGGGAGAGGCCAAATCCATCCAGCAAGAGCTGTACTTAGGCAAAGAGGATTCTTAGAGTCATGAACGTTGATGTCATACATTATCGGGTTGTTGAGATACTACTCGAGGAGGGAAATATCAAGGTTTATGATTGCTACTTACCTGCTTTGGAAGAGGCTAATTTTTTTATCCACATGCAGCCACTGTTGGAGTTGTTCCCCTTCTTGTTGAGGTAGAGTAAACTAATGGATCATTTTCCAGTGGAAGTGTTGATAAAGAAACCATGGGATTTTGAAGATCGAAACAAAGGCATGGACCTTCTAAAAAATAAAACTGGTGCCACATGCAGGTCACACGCGCTTACACACATTGAATATTTGTTGACTGGGACAGTAATAGCCGAGCCAACGACCTTTCTGTGCTAAAACACTGTGAAAAGCATGCAAAAGGTCTAGGCTTATTGGGTACTAACTGGAAGCTTGGAGCTTGTGTATAAAGAAGAGCCTGTGAAATAACAATTTTTTATTTCAAGTCACTTTACTTTACACACTTTACATGTAGTGGTAATTTTTTTATGTCTAATGAAAGTTGAATTTTTGATAATACAACAGATTGTCCACCTGTTGTAACAGATATTTTACCTATTCTGATAGATAGTTTATCTGTTATAATAGGTTGTTCATCTGTTGCATTATACCGATGTTTCTATGTAACTCTTATCTGTTGCAACAGTGGAAAGACTTGTTTAATAATTTTCAACAGATGACCTACATGTTGCAACATATGTCTAAATCTATTTGATATCTTATAATAATTATGCTTGAATATCTATGTGCTCAACAATACCAAACCAATAGCAAATACAAATACACTATCATGAAAATTTCAGCAATTAGGCATGAATATCCATGTGCCCAATAACACCAAACCAGTAGCAATAACGCCAACAATGTAGTATCCTCTTGCTCGATTTTGTTTTTCTTCAAAAGCCTTATTTTTTTTCAACAAACCCTAGATTACACGCTTTACTTGTAAGAGTGTTGTTCTTCATACCAATCAAAATAATCACATCCACCCAACTTCTATAAAAACAAGACCACAATTACAAAATAATTACAAGTCAATAATTAATCAACTAATTAAATTTAAAAAAATATTACTTTTAAAATCTTACAAGTAAAAAACCTACGACCTGGATTTTGTTGAGTCTACGAAGTCTTCAATAGAGCTTCATGACCACACTTACAATATCGAAAATCTTAATCACAAAAAATAGTGGAAGATGAGCTCGACATTGTCAAGCTCAGTTGGAAAAAATGAAAAAAATATGCAGAAAAAAAAAATACAAATAATTTAAAGAATTTGAATAGAGAAAAAAAGATGAATAATAAGAATATTTGGGAATTTAGGGTTAAATTTTAGGAAGAAGACGAATATATAAGACAATAGGGAAAAATAAGCATTGTGGGCCAAATCAGATGCCAAGTCAACAAAAATGAGGGTTCAACGAGCCTTGGCTGTCTGAATTACACGCGAGCTGCCAACAAGGCAAAAATTGCCAAACTGACACATTTGATGCCTATTTTAGGTGTTTAAAATGAATACTGTCTACTTGAGGTGCCAAAGTGAAAGATCGCTACAACTTTAGGTGCCTGTCAATGGGTTTCACCTTTTTTATTTCAAGTCACTTCACTTTACATATAGTGACAATTCTTTATGTCTAATGAAAGTTGAATTTTTATAATGCACCAGATTGTCCATCTGTTGTAACAGATATTCTACTTGTCCTGACAGATAGTTTATTTGTTGCAATAGGTTGGTCATCTGTTGCATTATATAGATGTTTCTATTTAAGTCTATCTGTTACAATAGTGGGAAGACCTATTTGATAATTTCCAATAGATTACCTACATTTTGCAACATATTTCTAAATCTGTTTGATATTTTCCAACAGATATGTCATCTTTTACAATAAATACCTTATCTATTACAATAGTTGAATCTAGTATTTCATTTCAATTAATAAGTTCAAATCAAAGGATAAAATAAAATTTACAGATAAAATAAAATAAATCAAAGCCTTCAAAAACTACATGAAGTAAATCAACAAATAAATGAAAAGTAAAAAAAAATTGTTATAAGTACAGATCTCTACAAATAAATCAACAATTTAAGTTTTAATGCCAAGAATTCCTAAGGAGGGGTAAGGTTATTACTTTGACAGACTCAAGCTATAAACATCTACTCAATATGGACAAGTTATTCTTCATTAGGTGCTATGAAATTCGTCTTTGGTAGTCATGGATCTCTAATGTCGCTTGCGTACGGTTTCTGCACTTCCACTTCTTCGTATTTTCATAAAAAGAGTAGAATATTATCAATGTTGTTTAACAGTAGCTTTTACAATGACATCCACCTTGAAAGCCAGAATTGGTCAATGCTAAGCACAGAGATACAAAAAAAATAAAAAAGGATAACTCATCTATTTTAGCAAATCAAGCAGGTTTTCCTCCTATTTTAAATTATCCCAAATAAATTGTATTTCTGTTGCAAGATATGGATCAACTGTTGGGACAAATTATAACATGAGGAAGACCTGCATGATAGTTTTCAATGGATGAACCATCTGTTGTAACATATGACTCATCTGTTTGGAAAAACTAAAATGGTTGGAAGTCTTGACTTAATTTGTCCCAACAGATGACCCATCTATCGCAGCAGATAGGCCATATGATGGAAAAATAGAATGGTACATAGAACTGTTTGATTTGATAAAATAGACGAGATATATATTGCAATAGATACAGTATCTGATGCAACATGTTAGTCAACTGTTGAAACGGATGTATATATCTATTTGATAATTTTCAGCAGTTGTGTCGTTGAAATAGATATGTGTCTATTTGTTAGTTGGAACAGATGATATATATTCACCTTTTTTAGCTTGTTCTGGTCTCCTGTGGCCCTTATACATTGCTTAATAATGCAACACACAGATAGAGAAGTTGCAATTTTACTTTTTCGGATGCTTGATAATTCCTTGAAAATTACTTTCCTTCTCTTCTTATATTTAATATCTAATGGAGTGGATGGATATAAAATCCTCGACACCCCTCTTAGATGTCAATTCTTTTATAGAGGCAGTTAATGCATTAATCACTACATCATGTTTTGCCTTACAGTCTTGACATTTACATGCAGAATATTCACTAGGAGAGGAAAAATCAGTATATCCAGTATGATCATACTCATAATTGTTTGTTTTAAAAACTATAAGAGGAGCATCATTAGCACCAACAACAGCACCACTACCACCACCAATCGCTCCATAACTACTAAGACCATCAACAACAACAAGCCTACCCTCCAAAATTATTTTTCTTGTAATGGTTGCTGCTCCAAATAATTACATTTTTATTCTATCAATGACTTTAGGATCTGATAAAGTTTGCACAGATCATAAAGTAAGAAAAAAATGGCATCTTCAACTCTCGATTGGTCGGAACAAGCGGCGAATGCACAATCTAACATAAATCATTACATATATTAGAATGATGATTACATCATTCAAAAAAAAATCATTAATTAAAACAAAAATTTAATTATAATTATCTTGAAGAGATCAAGATTGCATTTTTATCAGTTTTGGCCGATAAACATCTCAAGATTCTTGGACAAGAAATTTCTTCCTAGTAGTTCACTTATTGTCTCAAATAAGGAATGACTTCAAATGTCCAAGCCTATAAAATAATGCCAATAAATCAAAATTATTATTATATAAAAAACAAATCATATCATAATAAAAGAAACATTTACCATAAAAGCTTATAAAAAGTCATATAAGTTGACTGTCTTTGACGTTAATGGAGTCAACACATATTTGACAGTCATTTTGAAGCTTTCATAACCCCAAGGATAGCTGTTAAATGCCTCAAGATCCTTGGAGAGCTTTATTAAACCAACATTTATGTTGTTGTAACATCTCGCCTCCAAAGAATATTATGTACAAACCAAACCAAACCAAGAACAATAATTACTTGTGGTTCTTTGAAATTCTTTTACTGTTCAATGCTTCTGTCAAATTTTTTGTTTTTGAAGCTTAGACTAATAATGGACACCAGGTCATCATGATCACTCGACTTGCCTTTGCCTTTTTTGGTTGTACGAGGTGCTTTTTGTGTTAGAATAGGTATAACTTGAGAAGGAGAAAGAGGATAAAATTTTAGTGCAGTAACTATGGCAAACTCCTTCCAACCAAAACAAACAAGCATGCCACAGTAATTTATCCACACCTCATCCATCTTATCTTTGTTTTCATACATAAACCTACGCTTAAGAAAATAATATACCATTTTACATTTGGAAACGAGCATTGTTGTCCTCCGGCAAATCAAGATATTGCCCAAAGCAGCTGTCCCTGAAATAAACCTCTAATTTTTGTTCTCAAAGTATTTTTCTGAAGGCGTCGAAAGATTTTTCCATGGCTGAGCATTCTCACAGGATAACGATCAATGCTGAAGGTTTTGACCAACTTTTTGATGGAAGTACTATTAGCATTTGGATCGTCTCATTTGAAACATTCCTCCTATCCATGTTCATCATATTTTTCTCCTGATTGAGATAATGCTTATAAAACAAGCTCATAGAGTGGTGGATGTAGCCTAGCTGCTTTACTTGTTCCTTTACTTTGACTTGCTTCGATTTTTATTCTTTTGGGAGCCATATTATCTAAAATTAACAGGAACATAAAATAGATTATAATTGATTAATGCATTATTAAAAAGGGATAACAGTAAATCTAACATGCAAAGTACTAAAATAACAGTTCCAATATATCACACATCTGTTGCACCAAGTAGGTTATCTGTTGCAACAAATAACTAACCTGTTACAATAGATGAGTAATCTGTTGCAATAATAAAAATAAATCACTCATCTATTGAAATAGATGACTAGTCTGTGCAATAGATCACACATCTATTGCAATATATAAGTGATCTATTAAAACAGTTAACTAACTTGTTGCAACGGATGTGTAATCTGTTGCCACAATACAAAATATATCACTCATTTATTGAGACAAATGTATGGTTGTGCAACATAAGAGTGATCTGTTGGAACAGTTTTCAATGGTCAATATTTTTTAGATTTCTTCCAACAGAAAGGTCGTTTATTGCAACAGATGAATGATCGATTGGAAAAATCAAGTCTAGGACATGAATTGTTGGAATAGTTGATAAGATTTTATTCAACAGAAGGTTCATCTATTGCATCAGGTAATTAATCTGTTGCATTAGATTTTTAATTTGATAGTTCCTCCGTTACATCAGATGGTTAATTTGCTGCATCAAATTTTTAATTTGATGGTTCCTCTGTTGCATTCAATGGTAAATCTGCTGCACCAGATGGTTAATCTTCTGCAACATATAGTTAATCTATTGCATTAGATGGTTAATCTATTGCATCATATGGTTAATCTGTTGTATCAAATTTTTAATCCAATGGTTCCTCTGTTGCATCAGATGATTAATTTATTGCATTATATGCTAAATATATTTCACCAGATGGTTAATATGTTATAGAATAAAAAGTAGCATGATTTTGTTCAATAGACCAACACTAATATCACCATTTTTACCAAGAATAAGAACAAATCAATCTAGCAACAGATGCAATACCAAAAACACCAACATCGTAGTTTTATTTGTATAAACACAAACAACAAAAATTAAACTTAAAAAAAGTGCAACAAACAACAAAAAATCATATTTTCACTCCGAAAAGAGAAGATAAAAAATATCAAAAATTAGATTTTTATTCAGACCGCATTTCAAAATAAAGCAACAAATATTGAAATTGTTAAACGATACTAGAAGAGAAGTTGGCTCAAGTTCTTCATTTTCTTTAAAACTAAAAAGGACATAATTTTTTACCTTTGAAAGAAGAAAAGGAACGATAAAGAAGCTGAAGTTGTTGTGGCCGAAGAGCAAGGCTGTCACGTCGATTGACGGTTGAAAGTCGAAAAGGAACTCGAAGCCCAACTATTTATCGCCAAAAGTTAAAGTCACCGGGGATTGAAAGGAGAAATTTACAGATCTATTGGTTGGAAAAAACTGCCGAGAGAGAGAGAGAGGAGAGACAATTGATTTGGAGAACAGACGGGTATGAGTTGATTTGTATTTTTGAAAATATTAGAAAGTTTTGAAAATATTAATTAAGTCCACAATTAACTTAATTAAGTTTTGTAATTATGTTTGACGCTTTAAGTTGGTCAACGTCACCAATACTTCATTCAAAACTTAAATGACACCTTTCCTTCAATTTTCTCAACTTACTAGGCTAAAATTTTGATTTTTACCTGCACAGGTGCTAAAAACTGAGTCACGTTAAATTATTGTGTTAGATTTTTTTGTCCTACAATTTACCTTCTTTCATAGTTGATCAAATAACTTGGTTACAGTAATGGAGAGAAAAACGGTATTAAAGAAAAATATGACAACTAATAGGAAAAAAGTGGGGACATATATGCAGTTTCGTAATATCAACAAGAAGGTGAGATCAACTAAACATAGTAAACAGTGAATGATAATAGAATAAAAAGTCAAAGACTACATGAATAAACTACTACTACGACAGACACGGTGTTGTAGACTACCACCTAACTACATAAAAAGGCTACTACTACGATAGAGCATGATCAAGAAAATATACCTGAAACTACTGGGGGGGGGGGGGGGGGGGGAATCCTAGATTTATCTGAAAATATTTAATGCTACAATTATTGCACTATGGATATAGAGGAACATAAAGATCTTTAATAAGAGGTATAAAAATGGGAAAATTTGATGTTGTTCAGACTCTTCAAAAATATCTAAGGTTGTGTGTTGGATACTTTTAAATTAGTGCATTTTTAGATAACCGACACTGTGCAACATCTTTAAAGAGTCGGGTGTACCTCACTTTAGCGAGTTCAAACATTACACTAAATAGGATATTTGTTTAATATCTTTTGAGTATGTAAATATGGAGAATTTTTTTATTAAACCTAACCTTTATCAGAATATTTTTTAAAAATCGATCAACATTCATCTATCATCTATAAATTGTAACAAAATAATACAATGATTGAGACATCAAAATAATACAATTAAATCTAATCTTTACACACCAAAAAGAATTCAAAGTCGTCCGACACTAATCTACAACCGTAAACATACGATAATAGAGATATCAAAATAATACAACTAAATCTAACCTTTACATAAAAAAAAATTCTCAAAGCCGACCAACATTTATCTATCACCTGTAAACTGCAACAAAATAATACGATAAAAGTGATATCAAAACAATACAATTAAATTTAAATTTTACACAAAAAAATTCCTATAAGCCGATCGAAATTCATCTACGAACTGTAAATCACCACAAAATAACAATCTAATAGAGATATTACGATAATACAATTAAGACTACCTTTACCTAAAAAAAATTTTCAAAGCCAACCGACATTCATCTAGACTCTGTAAATTAAAATAAAATAATAAGATAATAAAGATATCAAAACAATACAATTAAACCTAACCTTTACACAAGAAGAATTCTTCAAAGCCAACCAACATTCATCTACGACCTGTAAATTATAAAAAAAATAATAATATAATAGTGATCACAAAGCTTCAATTTTGATCCAACTAATTCAAGTCTGAGCGAAAATTTTGACCCTAAAGAATGATTTTGAATGAAAACAAAGAAGATATATATATATACACATGTTGAATTCTATTATGCTGACAAAAACATTAAAGAAGTTGAGGGTTAGAAAATCAAGCATCCACCAATCTAGACATGTAATCGAATCAAGTTAGATGAGCATCAGTCATATTCTCCCAATAGACAAAGCGATTTAACATACATCTCAATATTTATAGAAGTATTTCCTTAACAGAGTCCTATTTTAAGAGTATTTTTCTAATTTAACAGAAAAATATTAATTAATTCTCTTATCATATATTTTAGGAGTCTCATATATTTTAGCAAGTCTAGTAGAAAGGATAATATTAATTAATTCTCATATCATATATTTTAGGAGTACCATATATTTTAGGAAATCTAGTTAATATAATAAATATAATTAAATAATATATTACAAAAAATAGTGAAAAGACAGTTTTGTCTAAAGGAGAGTATTTTAATGAAGGGAAAAAAGTTCAAATCACTTTTTTAAGGGTCTTCACACTTTTAATATATTATAGATATAGATATAGATTATAGATTATAGATATAGATTATAGATTATAGATATAGATTATAGATTATAGATATATGAGACTTTGCCTTGGAAAGTTAATGATATTTTGTATAATCGAATGTAATTTTAAACATTGTTAGAAGGGACATAGGTCATAATTACCTCCGTGATCTAAATAGGGATGTCATCGTTAATTATGTAAAGATCGATAGAATTAGTATAATAACAATATTTATTATATATGCCTCAATCCAAACAAGTTGAAGGTCATCAAAGTGTCAAAAAATATTTATGAATAATAACAACTTTGTAGTGAACATAGGATCTTTAGTTTTATCCAATTACTACAAAGTCAAAAGGAAAAGAAAATTAAACCATAGTAATAAATTTTGCTTAGGTAATTTTTTGTTTTACAATTCCAGCATATTCGTAAGTATCTTCCCGCTAAATTTGCATATATATGTGTTAGGGCATGAGGAGTTTTGATGATAGATATGTGAATGAAACACGTTGAAGAAGCTGATCAATTTAAGGTGAAATAGTCTAGCTGTCACAGGAGTTTGAATGATATGATTATGTGTTCAAGACAAACTTAGATAACATTGATTACATCAGAAGCCGAGTTAGATCAGACTAGAAGTCTTGAAGAAGTCAAGTTGATCAAGGAGTTCAGTAAGAAGAGGATTTGAATTAAAAGAATCCTATCAAAACTAGGAGAGGTGAGGCGGCAGCAAAAGGGAAAAGAATTAACTAATAGAGTTCTACTGAAGAAAGAATTGAACATCAAAAAGGACTCTATCACAGGCTGGCTTAAATACAGCAAACATGACTCAAAGCCAGTACTCACGCACATACTAAAAAAGTCAATCAACAATCAGCATACAACTTGAAGAAGAACCAAGCCTCTTACTTAACAGCTCATAAGTTGTGTAGTAGTTAGGTTCTGGTATTGTGATGAATCATTGATTCTAGTCTCAGTAATCTATAAATGGAGTTAGGAGTTGTCGTCTTCAAGTTTGGGAACTCGAAGACTTGGGAACACTTATCTTGGGAGGATTAGTGTTTTTGTAGTAATAGGAGTTAGAAGTTTTAATTCCTAGGTTACAAGAAGTCTTGTAATTTTGTTGATTGTTGAGGCTCAAGTATTTTAGTGAAGTTGGGTTAAATCCTGTAGAGGTACAAGTCGTGGTTTTTTACACCTTTCTTGAGTTGGGTGTTTTTCAAGTAAAAACATTGTGTTCAGTTTACTTCTGTAAACCACGTTTACTTGTTCCACAGATAGGAAATTAGTAGGACGCATACTCTAACAAGTGGTATCAGAGAAAGGTTGTCTTAAATAAGGCTAGCACCTAAGAAAAGGATCAACATGATGAATTCCGCACCTCCTACTGGTCACAGTGAGGGTCAGTCAACCACTAGACCTCCACTCTTTGATGGTTCTCATTTTATCTGGTGGAAAGCAAGGATGGAGATGTTCATTCAAGGTGAAGACTATGAATTATGGGACAGGATTACTGATGGTCCCACTTTTCCAATGAAGACTGTTAATGGAGTACAAGTCAAGAAAGTAAGGAGTGAATTTACTCCTAATGACCTGTTGGCTTTAAACAAAAATGCGAAGGACAAAAACATCTTGGTGTGTGGTCTAGGACCAACTAAATATAACAGGATATCCACCTGTACTACGGGTTAGCAAATTTGGAAGGCACTGGTAAATGCTCATGAAGGTACTTCCCAAGTAAGAAAATTCAGAATTGCTCTCCTATTTACTGAATATGAGGCATTCAAAATAAAGAAAAATGAAACACTTCATGAGATGATGACGAGGCTTACCACTTTAACAAATGAGTTAACTTCGTTAGGAAAAGTAATTTCGGAGGAAGAACAAGTTGAAAAGGTACTGAGGGTGTTACCTAAATCAAAATGGAATGTTAAGGTGACTGCAATCAGGGAGACAAATAAAGAGGTTGAAGGGTTGACCCTGGATGAACTTGTAGGAAACTTAAGGACCTATGAAATAAAAATTGATGGAATCAAAGAACAAGCAGCCCCTGATAAGATCTTAGTTATACTGTATAAATGCGGAAAATAAGTTGTAAGGCCGTAAGGTTCAAACTACAACATGTCTGATAAAACAATATCTGAACGGCATATAGGAATCCCAAAACTAAAATAAACTATTTGTAAACATCTAGTCTAAAAGCCTCTAACTGACTGAACTATCTGAATAAGGAGTTGATGGGACATGTCCCCAACTAACTCCAACTGCTAAAATAACAAAGTACTATAGATATGAAATAATCAAATCATAACATCCTCAAATGATGAGGACTCACTACTGAATCTGAATACTAAAACTGGAATGCTACTGATGCTTTGGAGCTCGTGCTTCTGAACCTATGGTATAAAAAACCATAGAGCAAATGCGTCAGAACGATTAGATGTACTAGTATGTAAGTGAGGTAGGTTGAATGAAGAGGGTTCATATGCATAAACAATGCTAACTGGTTTTATAACATGATCGTGAGAATACATACATGAGTGTGTAACTGTAACTGGATTCGTGAGTACTACTGACTATTGAGTCTGAATATTGGTAACATGAGTTACTGATAATTGATATAACTGATATAACTGATACTGGGCGACTGTGTCTGATAGTTTAGGTTCTGATGGAACTAACTGAGTTCCGTACTGAGCTGAGTGACCGTATCTGACAGTCCTGGGTTCAATAGAACTATTTGAGTTCTATTACTGGAACTGGGTGACTGTATTTGACAGTCCTAATTTTGTAACTGAAACTATGGGAGAATTCATATAACCAACATGACTTTCTTTTTCTAAATAGATTTGGGGTCCAACCTGTAACCCCAGTTGAAAGGGTATCAATACTGCGCTACTGGTAAGGACAAATTGTGAGAAATCCCTCATCTAACAAGTACTCTAAGTAGAACGGTAGGACCCTCATATAACAGGTTAAGCCACCTCATCTACCCTCAACTAGTAGGTTTGATGTCTAAACCTACGCTGGCTACGTAGTTCTGGAGCGTAAGGATTACTTCTAAGAATCACACCCTCTACTAATAGGTGAGTTCTCATCCTTGGGCTCACTCGGTACTGAATCCTACTCCCATCTGAATAGACACTGAACATAATTAACTGAACTGAACTGGACTGAGTTCATTGAGTTTCGTTAACTAATGGAATACTATTGAGATCTGATAAATGATTGAAATTACTAAGATTACTGAGTTTTTCTTAGTCTTGTAACTGACTGAATTCTACTGAGTTCTGAAACTGATTGAGAATACTACTAATCATGGCATGACTGAGATATATCATGAATTCGAAGCTGGCTCTAGGCACACAGCTAAGTTGTCAGGTACAAGTACCCCCAGGACTGATAGCATGAAACTGACAAGACATGACACTTCTTGAACACATAACCATGGTCAATAATTCATAGTACTATCATTGGGGATTTTCATGAAGTATTTGCATACCACTAGCTTTCACATGAATAAGAATGCAATAAACATGTCATAATTCCCTAAGCCTAATCTCATGAGCATTTCATCAATCTATTACAAGGCATAACAATAGCATGCAGTTATTTTGATCATAATGGTAACATGAATTCATCATTTAGGTTCTGTTGAGTTATAATGCATAAGTATTATTCTCTTAGGCATTTCATCAAACACCTAGTATGCATAACTTAGGGCATAGGCATGATATCAAATTAATACCACATGATTCCCTAATTCAACTCAATTTCGTAAATTTCAACCCACATACTATCGTAGTTTCATGAACAACACATAAAGATTCCAACTTTGGAATCCTACAATAACAACTACATGAACATAATCAATCCACAACATAAACATCACAATTCATAATTTAAAATTAGATTCTTGGGCTTCATGGATGAAAGGAATCCATGAATGAACACTTGACATACCTTGGATGGAAATTCTTGAAAACTAACGGAAGAATCTCTTGACTTTGAAGCTCCTATGAAAACCCTAGACTTGTTCTTGAGATTATTTGAGAGTAACAACAATATCTTGGTGAAATAAGGGTTAAATCTTGTGTTATAGGCTTATATAGGGGTGGGAAATTGACCCTTTTGCCCTTAAAAACAAGAACATTTAATGACTAAAACTGCGCGTCGACGCAATTGGCGACGCGGCGCATTGATGCATCAATGCTATACCCGACGCATCGCGCCATGATCGCGCCAAGCCTCAGTAGTTTTTCTGGCAGTCCCTGCAACAATGTTAACCAACGCGATTGGCGATACAACACTATTTTGGGACTCTGAACGTGGTCTAAACGTGGTCTATTTTGAGACTCTGAACTGGTCTAAACGAGTTCTGAAAAATATAAAACTCGTTCGGGAAGACCTCTTGACCTTCTTGATCATGAATCAACAAAAATACAGACCTTTATAGGACATTAAGGTGGCAAAATGAGATTCCCAATTTTAGAAGGCCAAAAATAAACTAAGTCTGAGAACTTAGCTAGAATTTTCTAAGTATGGGACCCTCTTGACAAGCTTAAAGGACCGATTTAAGCTTAGAAATTTTGCGGGGTCTTAGAATATGTTCCCCTTGAGAATATTCGTCCTCGAATGAGACTGACTGAGATGGGGAAAATACAAATTGAAGTATCTATAGGACAAGAATAACTGAAATATGATTTCATGACTGACATGACTGACATGACTGATAAACTGAATATATCATACTAAATATGCATATCTGATGGATGAATATGTGACTGACATGATGCATGAACATATGACTGAATATGCAATGGCATTTGATACCAAGTTTATAATAGAATTTTGAGCATGAAACTGAATACCAAGTTAGTAATGAAACTAAACATGATAACTGAGCAAGCTTAAGGAAAACTATTACCTTAGGTTGAGTCTGAGTTAGCGGAAAAGAGGTGAGGATACTTGGTCTACATATCTTCTTCTGCTTCCCAAGTATCTCCCTCAATGGACTGATTCCACCAAAGAACTTTGACTAGAGGGACTTTTTTTTCCTCAATCTACGAGTCTGATAGTCAAGAATTTTGACTGGAATCTCTTCATAAGAGAGGTTTTTCTGAACAGCAATGCCCTCTATAGGGAATATAACTGATAGGTCACCTATACACTTCTTGATCAAAGAGACATAGAACACTAGATGAACTGAGGTTAGATATGAAGGCAATTAGAGCTCATAAGCTACCTTTCCAAAACTGCTGAGAATTTTAAAGGGACCGATATATCGGGGACTGAGCTTTTCTTTCTTGTTGAATCTCTTCACTCCCTTTATGGGAAAGATCTTTAGGTAAACATAGTCATTAATTTTGAACTTGAGATCATTTCTGTGTACATCTGCATAAGACTTTTGTCAGCTCTGAGCAGCCCTGAGTCTTTCTCTAATCAACTGGACTTTTTCTAAGGCATCGAATACTAAGTTAGGCTCTATAACTGAGGCCTCACTAACTTTGAACCAACCGATTGGAGATCTGCATCTCCTATAATAAAGAGCTTCAAATGGAGGCATTCGAATGCTGGAATGATAGTTGTTGTTGTATGCAAACTCAATCAAAGGCAAGTGATCATCTCAACTACCCTTAAAATCAATTGCACATGCTCACATCCTATCTTTTAAAGTCTGAATGGTCCTTTTTGCTTGACCATCTATCTGGGGATAAAAGGTTGTACTAAGATCAACTTGGGTACGAAGACTCTTTTGGAATGCTTTCCAGAAGAGAGAGGTGAACTGGGTACCTCTATTTAAAATAATGGATAATGGAACACCGTATAATCTGACCAACTCCCTGATATAGAGTTTGGCGTAATCCTCGACTGAAAAAGAGGTATGGACTGGAAGGAAATGAGCTGATTTGGATATCCTGTCTACAATGGCCCAAACTAAATCATTCTGGCATCGAGTACGGGGAAAACCCATCACGAAGTCCATGTTCACTTCTTCCCACTTCTAAGTAGGAATACTGAACTCCTCCATAGACCCACTAGGCTTCTGATGCTCTATCTTAACCTGCTGATATGTAGAGCACTTAGCCATAAACTTAGCAATATCTCTCTTTATCCCACTCCACTAATAGATCTTCCACAAGTAGCGGTACATCTTAGTGGCCCTTGGATGAATAGAGTAGAGCTCACCATGCGCTTCTGCGAGAATTTGCTGCCTCAAGTCATCTACACCTAGCACACAAAGATAACCCTGACAACGCAAAATACCATCTCCCCCTTAGGAGAAAACCTCTACTTTCTGATCTTTGACTGATTCTTTCAACCTAATTAGACTGGGATCTCTATCTTTTTTTCCTTTCACCTCAAAAACTAAAGATGATTCTGAATTATTTTGAACCCATATACTACCTTCTGCTGAATCGACTAGGCGGACGCCTAGTCTGGCAAGCTGATGGATTTCCTGAGCTAACTTCTTCTTACTATCCTTAACATGAGCAACAATACCCATAGACATTCTGCTGAGGGCGTCGGCCACTACTTTGGCTTTTCCTAGATGATAAAGGACTTCATGTCATAATCTTTCAGGAGCTCTAACCACCTTCTCTAATAGAGATTAAGATCTTTATGAGAAAAGACATACTAAAGACTTTTATGATCTGTAAGCACATCTACGTGAACACCATACAAGTAATGCCTCCAAATATGTAAGGCAAAAACTACGGTTATTAACTCAAGATCATGAGTAAGATAATTCTTCTTATGAGGTTTAAGCTGTCTGGAGGCGTAGGATATAACCTTACCATGTTGCATGAGGACATAAACCAATCCTACTCTTGATGCATCACAGTATAATACGAACCTATCTGTACCTTCTGGAAGAGCCAAAACTGGAGCTGACCACTAAAACTCTTCTCGCAAGGATCTGACCACTAAAACATAACTTTTTTCTGAGTCAATCTAGACATTGGGGATGAAATAGAAGAAAATTCCTCAAAAAATTGCCTATAATAGCCAGGCAAACCCAAGAAGATCCTGATATCTGATAGAGATACAGGGCCAGGCCAGGTTTTTACTGCTTTGGTCTTTTGAGAACTAACTCTAATGCCATCACCAAAAATGATATAACCAAGGTATACTACTGTCCTTAGCCAAAATTCACACTTACCGAATTTGGTGAACAACTGATGATTTTTGAGAGTCTAAAATACTATTCTAAGATGGTCTGCATGATCATGCTCAATGTGGGAGTAAACAAGCATGTCATCTATGAAGACTATAAGGAACATGTCCAAGTATTGCTTGAACACACGATTCATAAAGTCCATGAAAGTTGCTGGGGCATTGGTAAGACCAAAGGACATAACTAAGAATTTGAGGTGACCATACCAAGTACAGAACGCTATTTTTAGAATGTCACATTCTCTGACTCTAAGCTGATGATAGCCTGATTTGAGGTTTATCTTTGAGAAATAGCTAGCACCCTGAAGTTGGTCAAACAAGTCATCGATTCTGGGAAGTGGATAATTGTTCTTGACCGTGACTTTATTGAGTTGACAGTAATCAATGCACATTCTGAGAAAACCATCTTTTTTTCATACGAATAAGATTGGTGCACCCCATAGAGACACACTGGGTCTGATGAATCCCTTATCTAGGAGATCCTTCAACTGTTCTTTTAATTCTCTGAGTTCTGTTGGTTCCATTCTATATGGCGGAATAGATATAGGTTGAGTATCTGGAAGAAGATCAATACCGAAGTCTATTTTCCTTTCGGGAGGAATTCCTAAAAGATCTTCGAGAAAGACATCTGAATATTTATTCACTACTGGGACTGATTCAAAACTAGGAGTTTCGAAACTAGATTCCTTAAATCTAACAAGATGATAGACACATCCCTTAGATATTATTTTTTATTCCCGAAGGTAGAAAACAAGTTGACCTCTGAAAATTAAAGTACAACCTCTCTACTCTAGGACAGGTTTATTCGAAAATTTAAACTGGACAATTCTATTTTTGCTGTCGATTGTGGCATTGCAAGAATGAAGCCAATCCATGCTGAGAATGACATTAAAATCAGTCATCTCTAATTTTACTAAGTCTGCTGAAGTGACTTTTTGAGATACCATAACCGGACAGTTCTTGTATACCCGACGGGCTATGATTGTTTTACCCACTGGGGTGGAGACTGAGAAGTGCTCCACTAGAATCTTGGGACTGACTTTGAAATCAACTGTTATATAAGAAGTAACAAAAGAGAAAGAAGCTCCTGGATCTAGCAAAGCGTAAACATGAACATGAAAGAAATGTAACGTGCCAGTAACCACATCAAGAAAAAATTTTTGATACTGTCGGGACTGAAGAGCGTAGAGTCTATTTGGTCATTGCCCACTAGTAGCACTGGAAGTGGCACCCTACTGATTTGGGCGATTGGACTGAACTGAGAAACGTTTATGCTGACTCTGAGCACCTGGCTGAGGACAATCTCTGACTCTGTGGCTTGGCTTGCCACATCCGAAGCAAACATCACTTCCAGCTCTGCAAGTACCCTGATGGTGCTTGCCACATATCTAACAAAGAGGATAGGTTCGAGAACTGCTAACACTACCCTAAGACTTAGAGCCTGGCACCCTATCTCTATTGTCGTCTCTTAATTTCAGCACTGCAGCACTGGCTGAGAAAAGAGATAGAATGGATAAATTTGGGTGGAACTGAGAATGACTTTCACCCTCTGACTTAGGCTGAGCAAAGTTGAAACTGCATGTCCTTGCTCTCTTTTTCTTCTTTTCTCTCATCTTAATCTTCTGCTCTTCTATCTGTTGAGCATGGATCATAAGCCTGGCTATGTCCATCTCACTAATCAACATTGCAGATCTACACTCATTGACCACACTATCATTCACCCCAAAAACAAACTTACTCATCTTAGCCCTATTATCTGCCACTACATGAGGTGTGTTTCAAGCTAGTTGAGTAAACTTAAGAGAATACTGTTTCACTATCATGCTGCCCTACCTGAGGTTGATAGATTCTAGCACCTTAGCTTTCCTCAGCTCCAGGGGAAAGAATCTATCAAGAAAAGCAATGGAAAACTCCTCCCACTCTATAGGCCCTGCATTACCAGCCCTCTCTACTTTACACTATTTGAACCATGTGTGAGCCATATAATACAACTAATATGCAGCTAGCTCAGCACTCTCAATAGCTGACACCCCCTATGATATTTGTAACCTTCTGAGCCTGATCAAGGAATTCCTGAGGGTCCTCATATGACTTAGTCCCGAAAAAGGATGGTGGATTCATTCGGGTGAAGTCCTGAATCCTAGTTGCAGCTAAATTAGCCACTAAGTTGGCCAAAATGACAGTTGGTCGTTCATTCTGGGCAGTAACTGAGTTAGCAAGAGTAGTGAATGTAGCTCTAAACTCTGCATGAGAAACATATTCGGCAGAAGGATCTTCTTCGATGGGTTGATGTGCTGACTAATTTTCATTTCTTCTCTTGGGACGCATGTTCTATAGAAGAAAAAGAGAAACAAATTAGATTGAGAGTTAAACTTGAGCTCATGCTCACTGGCACGATATGAATACTGAAAGAAGGGAAACTTTTCCTAAAACATCTTATAGCCTCTTGTACATAAATGTGGCGCGCAACACACCCATGCACAAGATTCTACTAGATGCGACTTTCAGACTTCCTAGGACACTATTGAACCTTAGGCTATGATACCTAGTTTGTAATTCCCCAAATCTAGTACCCGAAATGCTACATGGTGCCCATGACCCCGAAGGACCACGAGCTAACCCATGACTGATATCTGTACCTAAGCATTATGTGATATATTGTATAAATGCTGAAAATAAGTCGTAAGGCTGTAAGGTTCAAAATTGCAACATGTCTGATAAAATAATATCTGAATGGGGTATAGGAATACCCAAAACTAAAATAAGCTATCAGTAAACATCTAGTCTGATAGTCTCTAACTGACTGAACTGTCTGAAAAGGAGTTGATGGGACATGTCCCCAACTAATTCTAACTGCTGAAATAACTAAGTACTATAGATATGAAATAATCAAATCATAACATCCTCGAATGATGAGGACTCACTGTTGACTCTGACTACTGAAACAGGAATGCTATTGATGCTATAGAGCTCGTGCTTCTGAACCTATGGTATAAAAATACCATAGCACAAATACGTCAGTACGATTGAATGTATTAGTATGCAAGTGAGGTAGACTGAATGCAAAGGTTTCATATGTATGAACAATGCTAACTAACTGTATAACATGATCGTGAGAATACATACATGAGTGTGTAACTGTAACTGGATTTGTGAGTACTACTGACTACTGAGTCTAAATACTGGTAACATAAGTTACTGATAACTGATACAACTGATATAACTGATACTGGGTGACTATGTCTGACAATCTAGGTTTTGATGGAACTAGCTGAGTTCTGTACTGAACTGAGTGACTGTTTTTGAAAGTCCTGGAATCTGTAGAACTATCTGAGTTCTATTACTGAGACTGGGTGACTATATCTGACAGTCCTAATTCTCTAACTGAAACTGTAGGAGAATTCATCTGATCAACATGCCCTTTTTTTCTAAATATATTTGGGGTCCAACCTGTAATCCTAATTGGATGGGTGTCAATACCGCTCCACTGGTAAGGACGAACTGTGAGAAATCCTTTGTCTAATAGGTACTCTAAGGATAACGGTGGGACACTCATATAACAGGTTAAGCCATCTCATATACCCTCAACTAGTAAGTTTGATGTCTCAACCTACGCTAGCTAGATAGTTCTGGAGCGTAAGGATTGCTCCTAAGAATCACACATTCTACTAATAGGTGAGTTCCCATCCTTGGGCTCACTCGGTGATGCATTCTACTCCAAAATGAATAGACACTGAACATGATTAACTAAACTGAACTGGATTGAGTTCATTGAGTTTTGTTAACTGACGGAATACTTTTGAGATCTGATAACTGACTAAGATTACTGAGTTTTCCTGAGTTATGTAACTGACTGAATTCTACTGAGTTTTAAAACTGACTGAGAATACTACTAATCATAGCGTGATTGAGATTTATCATGAAACTGACGTTGGCTCTAGGCACACAGCCAAGTTGCCAGGTACAAGTACCCCCAGGATTCAATAGCATGAAACTGACAAGACATGACACTTCTTGAACACATAACCATGGTCAATAATTCATAGTCCTATCATTGGGGATTTTCATGAAATATTTGCATACCACAAGCTTTCACATGAATAAGAATGCATATAAACATGTCATAATTCCCTAAGCCTACTGTCATGAGCATTTCATTAATCTATTACAAGGCATAACAATAGCATGGGAGTCGTTTTGAACATAATGGTAACATGAATTCATTATTTAGAGTCTGTTAAGTCATAATGCACAAGTATTATTCTCTTAGGGATTTTATCAAACACCTAGTATGCATAACTTTCTTAGGCATGATATCAAATTAATACCGCATGGTTCCCTAAGTCAACTTAATTTCATAAATTTCAACCCACATACTAGCGTAGTTTCATGAACAACACATAAAGATTCCAACTTCGGAATCCTACAACAATAACTTATGAACATAATCATCCACAACATAGATATCACAATTCATAATTTAGAATTGGATTCTTGGGCTTCATGGATGAAAGGAATCCATGAATGAACACTTAACAAACCTTGGATAGAAATTCTTAAAAACTAACGGTAGAATCTCTTGAATTTAAAGCTCCTATAAAAACCCTAGACTTGTTCTTGAGAGTATTTGAGAGTAACAACAATACTTAGGTAAAATAAGGGTTGAATCTCATGTAATAGACTTATATTGGGGAGGAAAATTGACCCTTTTGCTTTTAAAAACACGGACATTTAATGAATGAAACTAGGCATCGACGCGATTGGCGATGCGGCATGTCGATGCATCGATGCAATACCCAACACGTCGCATTATGATCGCACCAAGCCTCAGTAGTGTTCCTGGCAGTCCCTGCAACAATATTAACTAACACGATTGGTGATGTAGCTTTCCAAAATTGCATTGGTCCACTATTTTGGGACTCCAAAAGTGGTCTAAATGAGTTCCAAAAAATTCAAAACTTGTTCGGAAATACCTCTTGAACTTCCTGATCACGAATCAACAAAAATACGGACCATTAAAGGACATTAAGGTGGGGAAATGAGATTGCCAACTTTTGAAGGCCAAAAATAAACTTAGTCTGAGAACTTAGCTAGAATTTTCTAAGTATGGGACCCCTTTGACAAGCTTAAAGGACTCATTTAATCTTAGAAGTTTTATAGGGTCTTACAACTACGCTCCACCTGTGCCTCGAGCCTTGATCACGAACCTCCTTTGAAGACATGATACGTCGGGGCATTTACCAGTCAAATGAGTGCAATTGATCCAAATGAATAAAATAAAACCGTTCAACAAACATTTTTAGTATTCAACAATCCACAAGTTCTAAATTTTCCTACCTGAACCTACTATTTTCCTAACCGACTTGACCTATCATAATTCTATCATGTTCAGCATCATTAATGAATCAAAATTTAACCAAATCTATTTTTATCGAGACCAGTCCCTCTTCCAAAATTCATTCTCACTCACAATTAACTAATTTGAATATGTGTTCCACAAATCCATCTATGACAACTAAAGAAGCCCGAACACACTATCAAAATTATATCATTAATCAGTATGAATCACGCAAATCACCACATCAATACATTATATTAAGATAAAAATAAAAAGTGATAGAGTTGAAGAATTGGACCTCAATCCGACACTTTATTTTTTAATCAAATGGGGTAGCTTCACAGATTCGAAACCTCAGATTAACTCAACTTTGAAAAAACACGAACTCCCTAATCGGTTTTAGATCTGGAACAGTGTTGGGTTTCGATGCTGACTTCTACCCCACTATTGTTTCATTATTTTCCAAAGGGTATTGCCAGTGGTGAAGGGGTTTTGGGTCAAAATCGGTGGGGGGTTGACTACCAAATTAATGGTCGATTACCCAGCCTATTTTTTGGTTTTTCGACCTTCATTCACTATTTGTTTCTCTCTTGCTCGCTCAATCCATCATTCTCTCTCCCTCCCATCTTCAATTGTGTAGTGTGTGTGTGTATGGTGTGATAGTATAGGTGTGTGTGTGAATGAAATTGTTTGTGTATGTTTAAGTTTTTTCGGTGGCTTTGTGGATGAATTCTCCTCTTTTTCTAGTGAATAAAAAATGGAGTGTGTGGGGAAAATCAATTGAGAGTGGTGAGTGTGTGTAATTGTGTATAAAAAATGGAGATTGAGGATAATGTATTCTGAGGTCTCTATTTTTGGTGTATAGTATGTGATTGTATATTGTTCTTTTGTCTTCCAAAAAATGGGGAGTATGTGTATTGCTATCTATATGAAAGTCACCAATTGTCTGTGTTGATCTCCATTTTGAATGTAGTATGTATTGCTCTGTAATTGTGTGGGTGATGTCCCCTTTTTTGTTCTGTTAAAAGAAATCCAACGTGAAGGGAAGAGAGGGTTAAATAGGGTAGGGGTAGATGGGGTAAGGGTTGTTAGGATGAGGTGTAAAAATTAGTTAGGATAAGAGAATATTAGGATTTAGGGATTTAATTAGTTAAGATTTGTTGTATTTGTTTGCTTGTGGGGAAAGTATAGAATGGGTGAGGGTACATGATAAGGTGAGCAAAAATTGAATAAAATAGAACTTTGATACCAAACGGTATCTACAACACTAAAACGGTCCGCAAACAACCCACAATCACAAGACTTTACCCACAACAACAAGACAGCAACACGTTATGACAAGTAAACATAAACTTAAAAAGAGCAAAAGATAGCTAACTTGACACAAAGAGAACCCATTAGGTAGCAACTATATAGTGTATCAAAACTCTAAAACCTATACAAAACAAGTTAACAAGTACCAAGTTCTTACGGTGACCACTAAGGGAATCAACTCCACCTTACAACCATCATTTCTAAGAAAAGATCAATAAAGGCTTTTCTAAGCCCTACACTAATGGCTTATCCAAGCCCTACACTAAGGATGTTACACTCTTAAAGAGAGAAGAAGTCTTTTACATATTCATCATTCAAAAACTAGTAAGAAAAGACCTAAAAGAGACTATATATAGCATAGCTTATTACATGGGAAAATGACTAAGACACCCTTAATGACCAAGGGGTGGCCTTGGTATGTTGGAAAACACTATGAATTGTCCAAAATGCCTTTAAGGCTAAGTGAACAAAATTCCCTTAATGAAGGGAGCCAAAACCATGAACCAACAAAGTTTGGTCTAACCCAAGAGTCCTCAAATCTTCAAGGGTCTAAGCAATCTTCCACTCTCGGGTTTGTGCAATGGCATGCTCATAACGACCCCTCCAAGCATGATCTTGTGCCCTCTATACGACCAAAGATTGATTCTTCACATAGAGACTTTGAAGGATATCATCGAAAGCTAAGGCAGCCATTTGACTTGTATTATCCCCCCCCCCCCCCCTTCTTGATAAGGATTCGGCCTTGAATCCATACCTTGCAAGACTAGAGAAAGGACAAACAAACACAACATCCTCATCGCATGAGGGTTAGGATTAGCACAATAATAAACATCTTCATGCCAAGGCGGCACATACTTGGAGTATAACCGAGGATCCTTTGAAGGGAATATTAAAAACTCAATGAAAGATGTACAAAGGATTTAGTTATGGGATTCATCAAGAGCTATGCTTTCCTTGTGATGTAGACCAAGCAACAAGTTGGGTGCACCAATATTACCATTTCTACATTTCGCACCCGGGTCAAATGGGAAGAGTGGCCATAGACACGGGTCTAGACAATACTTTCCTTTCCCGTGGTCTCCACCCAATCTAAATGGCACTCTCTCTACAATAGCATACATATAATCTAAAGCAAGTAGAGAGTAGATAAAGGTATCACTCAAATCGACTTCTACTAGGGTGTCCTCATGTGTTTACTCACTACTAGTTTCCCAACCATCACCACGGGTACTCTCAACAATAAACCCACACAAAGTAGAAGAAGGATTAGCTTCCAAGACCACACATTCCTTTCCCTTAAGAGTACTCTCATCTTGCAAGAAGAGATTTCCATCTTTAGGAGGAAGGTTGTCATACCATAGTGGGTTAGTATATAGGCTATAGCCTACAAGGCAAGTTATACCATCAACTTCACCACTAGGCTCCGTAAGAGTGTTTATATCATCTTCAAACAAGACATTATACCTAAAGAGTGCATTATCCAACCCACGGGAAGATTTGGAACAAGCAAGTTACTCACTCTCTAAAAGATCAATATCGAGTTTCAAGGAGGTTTCAAGCACAAGATTACCCCAAGAAGAGCTCTCGGGTTCACTCCAATTTCATCGACCAACATTTTCAAATTCTTCACTCACTTGAGATTTATTAATCACATCACACATAACCTCAAATGGTGGGCAAGTTTTACACACAAGTTGTTCAACACAATTTTCACACGACGATGTACTTCCATTCAACACAATAGCTTCAAAACTAAGTGGACACAAATCAACCTTACAAGAAGAGTCAATTCGGTCATCTATAGGTGTAACGCCCTGGAAAATGGGTCCCAAAGCGTCACACGGTGATTGAGGCTACGAGTAGCCCCAATCTAACCCTTTGCGCCATTTTCATTCAGTTCAACACAGATCAATGGGGTTTCCATAAATAACCCTCAAATATTAACAGAGTAATCATCATCCAAGAATAAAAGAATTTCAGAAAGATAACAAAATACGACTTATTAGTCAACTCCCAACATCTATACTAGTCTGACAAGCCTCTAAGAAAATCAATAAAACCAGCGAGCCATTAAGACATGCCCCAACTAACTCATACTCAGTTATCAAATGTAAACAATTCCGTGAAACCAACATCAGACATCACTCCTCGGAGCATGAGGACTCACCACAACAGAGGATGTAGAATAGCGTGCCTAAAGAATCATTGTCAAACCTAGAACTGAGCACCTGAACCTACATTCTGAGAAAATACAGCCCACATCCGAAGATGTGGATCAGTACCATGGAAAGGAACCGAGTATATGGGGGTGTATGCAGTTTTATAAACATCATCATCATAAATATTTATAAGAAATATGCAGGATGTATGAAAGACTCACATAGCCCGAAAAAAATTATTAAAATCATAAGAGGATGAAATAAGTACAATAACACATGTGAGTCATCATATAATTTGTCAATCGATTTCAGTTCACCAAGAATATCAATTCTCATAATGTAAATATCATTTAAATCTTTTGAAAGAATAACTTTCACAATTCTACTTTCAAATCACTTCACCATTTACCATAGACACAAGGAAACACACACACGTTGGGAGATCCTATAACCTACATAAACCATGTGAGATACATGAAGTCCAACGTACAACCCACGTTGGGGAGAGCCATCTTATCCTTGCCATCAGAGTAGGACTATCGATATCAAATCCACACAAACTAGTGATCACTATATAAATCAGCCTCAGGCTCACTCCTATGGGGGCATGTAGTTCTAGGGAAGTAAAGTCGCTATATACCTCCCACTCGGTGCTAAAGATTTCTCCCAGACTTAGCTCAGATCATTTCTAAGATAATCCATAACAAAATAATTTCAGTAATATATAAATATACATCGGGATGCATCATGCTTCCTATCTATCAAAATCAACCACGTTGTGGATTTCTTTCACACTGGAGTTCAAAAAAACTCTATTAAGACCAAAAGGTCAAATCATTCAAAATATCTCAAATATTCAACATCAACATGATTATTACACACACTTTCTCAAAAAAACACAATTTCCAATGAGGATTCATGACCCAAATATCAAAATCATGATAAATATCGTGCAAGATTCATGCTTTATATCTCCACACATGTAAATTCATCTTTCAAAATCATAAACATCAAGATTTCATAATAATCATCATAAGATATGGGTTCATGCTTCAAATTCCTAAATGTCAAATAAAACTCATGTCTTTGTAAAGAAAATTACTTTAGTGGCACCAGGATGAATAGAATATCTCACCCCATGCGCTAAGCCCTAATCCTCTATCTCAGATCATCAACATTTGGGACACACAATCTACCCTGTAATCTCAACACACCATCTACCTCTTGGGATAAAACCTCTACTTTTTGGTCCTTGACTGACTCCTTCATTCTGACCAAACTAACATCTAAGTATTGCTTTTCCTTCACTTTCGAAACCTAGGAGGATTCGAAACTACTCTGAACCCCTATACTACCTTCAGCAGAGTCAAACAACCTAGCCCCCAATCTAGCCAAATGATGTACATCATGAGCCAACTCTTTCTTACCTTCTACCACATGAGAAACACTACCCATGGACACTTCTACTTAGGGCATTCGCCATAACATTGGCCTTGCCCGGATGGTACAGCACACTCATATCATAGTTCTTTAATAATTCTAACCATCGTCTCTGCCTAAGATTCAATTCTCTCTAGGTAAACACATACTACAGACTCTTTTGATCAGTGAAAACATCAACATGGACACCATACAAATAGTGTCTCTAGATTTTCAAAGCAAAAACAACAGCAGCCAACTCAAGGTCATGGGTGGGGTACTTTTTCTCATGGGGTTTCAACTGTCTAGAAGCATAAGCTATCACCTTACCCTTCTGCATCAATACGCACCCCAACCCAACTCTCAAAGCATCACAGTACACCACAAAATCATTAACACCATCAGGCAAAGTCAAAACAGCGGCTGAAGTGAGTCGAGTCTTCAACTCCTGAAAACTCTTCTCACAAGATTTGGACCACAAGAACTTTACTTTCTTTTGGGTCAACGGAGCCATAGGAGACGCTATAGAGGAGAAACCCTCAACAAAACGGTGGTAATATCCAGCTAAACCCAAGAAACTTTAGATATCAGTCAGAGAAATAGGTCTAGGCCAATTTCTAACAGCTTTGGTCTTTTGGGGATCAACTCTAATACCCTCGGAAGAAATGATATGACCCAGAAAAGCATCTGACCTTAGCAAAAACTCAGACTTACTGAACTTGGCGAACAACTTGTGATCTCTAAGGGTTTGCAATACAGTTCGGAGATGATTAGAATGTTCATCCTCACTACAAGAGTACACTAGTATATCATCGATGATTACTATGACAAACATATCCATATATGGCCTGAACACTCGATTCATGAGGTCCATGAAAGCTGTTGGGGCATTAGTTAACCCGAAAGACATAACAAGAAACTCAAAATGTCCATAACGAGTTTGGAAATCGGTTATTGGGATGTCACACTCCCTAACTTAGAGTTGATGATAGCCGAAACGAAGGTCTATCTTTGAGAAATAACTTGCACCTTGCAATTTTTCAAACAAATCATCTATTCTCGGAAGGGGTACTTATTTTTTACGGTCATTTTATTCAGTTGGCGGTAATCAATGTACATACGCAAAGAGCCATCTTTCTTTCTCACAAACAACACAGGAGCACCCCAAGGAGAAACACTAGGCCTAATGAAACCCTTATCTAGTAGATCTTTGAGTTGCTCTTTCAACTCCTTAAGTTCTACAGGGGCCATACGATAAGGAGAATAAAAATGGCCTGAGTATCGGGAAGAAGATCAATCCTGAACTATATCTCTCTATCAGGAGGTATCCCTAGGAGATTATTCGAAAATACATCAGAAAACTCATTGACGACATTAACAGACTGGAGAGTTGGAGTCTCAGACTTAGTGTCTTTGACTCTAACTAAATGGTAAATACACTCCTTGGAAATAAGTTTTCTAGCTTTGAGGTAAGAGATAAAATGACTCTTGGGTTTTCATTCAAAGGGTCAGCGGGTTGAGGTTACTGACCATCAATATTTCTTCTCGCTCGATGTGGAGGCATATTTCTGAAAGAGGAGAGCACGAATCAATAGCAGAGAGAGAAACTTTAAGCATGATAGACTTCTGAAAGAAAGAATCACACTTTTTCCTAAAACGTCTTGTAGCCTCTTACTCATAGATGTGGTGCGCTACACACCGATGATCAAGACTCTACTTAACGCAGCTTGTCAGACTCCCTAGGACACTTTAAAACCTTAGGCTCTGATACCAAGTTTGTAACGCCCCAGAAAATGGGTCCCAAAGCGTCACACGGTGCTTGAGGCTACAAGTAGCCCCAAGCTAACCCGTTGAGCCATTTTCATTCAGTTCAATACAGTTCAACAGGATTTCCATAAATAACCCTCAAATATCAACAGAGTAATCATCATCCAAGAATAAAAGAATTTTAGAAAGATAACAAACTATGACATATTAGTCAACTCCCAACATCTATACTAGTCTGACAAGCCTCTAAGAAAATCAATAAAACCAGCAAGCCATTGAGAAATGCCCCAACTGACTCATACTCAGTTATCAAATGTAAACAATTCCGTGAAACCAACATCAGACATCACGTCCTCGAAACATGAGGACTCACCACAATAGAGGATGTAGAACAGCGTGCCCGAAGAATCACTATCGAACCTGGAACTGAGCACCTAAACCTACATTCCAAAAAATGCAGCCCACATCCGAAGATATGGGTCAGTACCATGGAAAGGAACCGAGTATATGGGGGTGTATGCAGTTTTATAAACATCATTATCATAAATATTTATAAGAAATATGCAGGATGTATGAAAGACTCACATAGCCCAAAGAAAATCATCAAAATCATGAGAGGATGAAATAAGTACAATAACACAGGTGAGTCATCATATAATTTGTCAATCACTTTCAATTCATCAAGAATATCAATTCTCATAATGTAAATATCATTTAAATCTTTTGAAAGAATAGCTTTCACAATTCCACTTTCAAATCACTTCACCATTCACCATAGACACAAGGAAATACACACACGCTGGGAGATCCTATAACTGACATAAACCATGTGGGCTACATGGAGTCCAACGTACAACCCACATTGGGGAGAGCCATCCCATCCTTGTCATTGGAGTAGGACTATCGATATCAAATTCACACAAACTAGTGATTATTATATAAATCAGCCTCAGGCTCACTCCTATGGGGGCACGTAGTTCTAAGGAAGTAAGGTCGCTTTATACCTCCCACTCGGTGCTAAAGATTTCTCCCAGAATTAGCTCAGATCATTTTAAAGACAATCCATAATAAAACAATTTCAGTAATATATAAATATACATCGGGAGCCATCATGCTTCCCATCTATCAAAATCAACCACGTTATGGATTTCTTTCATATTCGAGTTCAAAACAACTCCATTAAGACCAAAAGGTCAAATCATTCAAAATATCTCAAATATTCAACATCAACATGCTTATAACATACACTTTCTCAAAAAAACATAATTTTCAATGAGGATTCACGAACCAAATATCAAAATCAAGATAAATATCGTTCAAGATTCATGCTTTATATCTCCACACATGTAAATTCATATTTCAAAATCATAAATATTAAGAATTCATAATAATCATCATAAGATATGGGTTCATGCTTCAAATTCGTAAAAGTCAAATAAAAATCATACCTTTGTAAAGAAAATTACTTTTGGGCACAAGAACGAAAGAGAGTTCTTGTTGAAAATCCCACATACCTTGAATGACGAACTTTAGATCGATACTCATTTTTGAGATGTTAATTGTGCCTTTGAATAATGGTTCTTGGAGTTCTTGAACTAGGAACTTGGAATCTTGAATAAATTTGCAGAATGAATGGTGAAATTTGGAGGTTCTTGAAGTTGGATGTAGGAGCTTAGAGTTTTCTTTTTTAGGAAATTTGATGAAATATAACATATAATGCTTCTAATAGGCTTTAATATAGGGTTTGAGCGGATTTTGGGTGAGGGAAAATGACCAAAATGCCCCTAAAAATCAAATAATTCTCGAATCTGTCCTTTGGTGGACTGTTTTGATAGTCTAAAGTAGATCAACCATAATGTTTTGCTCCGATATACAAATTGGATGAAACCAATTTCATTAGAAAGAGGACTCTCATATATTTCCGTTGATATATAGTATCTCACCCAGATCATTTTGTATGAGGAGTTATGATCGTTTGAAGTTGACCCAAAAATTCGATTTTGATAGGCTGAAGTAGATCGACCATAACCTTTTGCTCCGATAGACAAATTAGATGAAACCAATTTCATTGGAAAGAGGACTCATAGATATTTCCGTTGATATGTAGTAGATCACCCAGATTAATATGTACAAGGAGTTATGATCATTTAAATTTGGATCAAAAATACGCCAGGCCTCAGTACTTGTTCCTGCACGTTTTACTATTCACTAGTATTCATGTTTTGATCGGAATGTTCATAACTCGTCGCTCGGGTGTCCGTTTTGGATGATCCATATATTGTTGGAAAGCTTATTAGATAATCTATGCAATTGTGGGTCATAATCTAAGACATTTCACACGAAAAATTTATAATTCATTTTAGAATATAGAACCCAACACGTTTACGCACAAAATTTCAACGAAAAATTTCCCGGGGTATTACAATATGATCAACTAGTGTATCCACTCGCACAACATGTTAATCATCCACAAATGGCAAAGAATTAATATACTCACATGTAGGTAAGCTACTACTCACACTCAACGGCTTATTACCCACACGATCATCATTCACATGCACAAAAGTGTAAGAGTTAGCTATTTTACCTTGAAGTTCATTAGTATGTTTGTCTTTACCTTGGTGTGAAGGTCCTTCAAGAACTTGGACAGCAACTTCCTTCGGGATGCTCTCATCGCAAGTTGTTTGGATAAGAGGAATTGGATTTTGAGGGAAAAGCTTAGGTAATAATTGGCATATAATTTCAATGTGTCGTTGCATATCTTCAAGATCGTCATTGATGCGATCACACGTGGCCTTGAAATTATGGGCAGCCATGGTACCTAACAAAAAAAAAAGACAACAACAAACAAAAGAAAACAAACAAGATTAATAGTAAAAGCTCCTCACCAACACTCGTAAACACTCACTTTTGTGATCCTCAGAATCGGAGCGCCGAATATTGAAAGTTGCTTATACTCCGGTAGTCAATAAGATGTCAATTCTGCTTAGCGGCCGGAATAGATTCTTGTTTGATCAAATCAAGACACAAAACAGAAATTTTTACTTACAAACTTGAAACAAAAAGTTACGACGAATTAAAAATGAGAAAAGCACACAAATAACGAAGACACGGCAAAAACAGATGCAAAAACTAATTCACAATCTAGTAGGTGATTACTAGTTGCTAATTAGTACTAGAATCAAGAAATGAAACTAACGAAACAAAGAAAAGAATCTTTAATATCTGAAATTTGAGCTTCAAGATTTTATGGAACGTTGATGACGTGGCACTTAAATAAGATGGCAGTTTGGTGATGTGGCAATTTGGTGACATGGCATTTTGCAATTTGGATTGGTCAAATTTTTAATTTGAGAGAGTGAAAAATCAGCTAAAGGAGGGAAAGCACAAGACTTAGAGCCTTTTTCAAAATTCAAAAGATTTTGACTTTCCTTGTACCTTTTTGAAAGTTTGTCTTCTTTCCTCTTTTGTTTGTCTTGGTATGTGCCCTTACTCCCTTTTGGTAATGAGTCTTTTTGAAAGTCCTATTGTCCCCTTTCTTCTTTTGTATGTTCTTTGGGATATGTTTCAAGACTAACAAAAGACTACACTCTTTTCTCCACTCTTTAAGATCAAACCACACCTATTGAACGTTCTTGTTCAACAATAAACGTGAACATGAAGAACAAAAAGAACAATAAAAAGATTGAAACTAAACCAAATGAACTCCAAATTAAATGATTTTGGATTCTTTTTGCTCACATTAAACTCCACAACACAACCACGCACTTTTCAAGCCATAATATCAACAAAAACCCTTCCAATTTCTAGCTTCACCTTACTAGTTTCATCAACCTTAAACTCAACAATGGTGAACAACTCAAAACCACCCGAATTAAGCTCAAATCCAAGATCTAGACTCACTTAGTGTTAGGGAACAAGAACCTAACACTAGAAACAAACAAAACACACTAAAATATCCTAAATCTAAGTCTCAAATTTCAGCTCTAACACAAAAAGGGGATAGATTTCTTTTTTTTTTTGAGATTTTCGGTTTTTCAACACTTTTTTTTTATTTTTCAACTAACAAGCCCAAGATTGATTTTGTTAGAACAAAATCAATCCTTACTCTGATACCAAATGATACCAAATGGTATCTACAACACTAAAATAGTTCGCAAACAACCCACAATCACAAGACTTTACCCACAACAACAAGACAACAACACGATACGAGAAGCAAACATAAACTTAAAAAGAGCAAAAGATAGCTAACTTGACACAAAGAGAACCCATTAGGTAGCAACTATATAGTGTATCAAAACTCTAAAACCTATACAAAACAAGTTAACAAGTACCAAGTTCTTACGGTGACCGCTAAGGGAATCAACTCCACCTTACAACCATCGTTTCTAAGCAAAGAACAATAAAGGCTTTTCCAAGCCCTACACTAATGGCTTATCCAAGCCCTACACTAAGGATGTTACACTCTCAAAGAGAGAAAAAGTCTTTTACATATTCATCATTCAAAAACTAGTAAGAAAAGACCTAAAAGAGACTATATATATCCTAGCTTATTACATGGCAAAATAACTAAGACACCCTTAATGACCAAGGGGTGGCCTTGGTGTGTTGGAAAACACTATGAATTGTCCAAAATGCCTTAAGGCTAAGTGACCAAAATGCCCTTAATGAAGGGAGCCAAAACCGTGAACCAACAAAGTGTGGTCCAACCCAAGAGTCCTCAACTCTTCAAGGGTCCAAGCAATCTTCCACTCTCAGGTTTGTCCATTGGCACGCTTATAACGACCCCTCCAAACATGATCCCGTGCCCTCTATACGACCAAAGCTAGATTCTTCACGTAGAGACTTTGAAAGATATCATCGAAAGCTAAGGCGCCCATTTGACTTGTATTAAACTTTGAGAGGGGCAAAATTAGGTGTCTACACATACCATTCGTACCCTAGCATACGGCTCGTACCCATGAGTCGTATTGGGTCTGGAGAACCAAATTCCAAAAAAAATCCTAAGGGTCGCAACCTAAGATGTTTTTGTCTCCCCCACTAGGAACATTCATTCCCGAATGACGGGCAAGGTGGAGGTAACCACTCACAGAGTCATTTGCATTATCAAACATCCCTTTTATAAAGTTTGAAAACAAGAGTCAAACATGTAAATCTTTACTTTAACAAACTCAGAAAATAAAAATATGTTGAAGACACATACCTTCCGTACGAATCCTAGGAGCAAGAAACAAATATAGATGCTTGGACTTCATGTCCTCTTTCGCTTCCCAAGTAGCTTCTTCCACCTTATGGTTCCAACATAGAACCTTAATCGAAGCCACATCCTTGGTCCACAACTAACAAAATTGCCTATCTAATATCTCAACTGGGACCTCTTCATAAGATAGAGAATCTGAAATACTCAATTCTTCCAATAGAACGACCGAAGAAGGATCACAAAGACACTTCCTCAACATAGAAACATGAAAGACTGGATGAACTAAATCTTACTAGATGGAAACTCCAACTCATAACCAACACTACCAACTCTTTGCAAAATCACATTAGACTAATGAACCTAGGATTGAGTTTTCCTTTTTTTCCAAACCGCACCACTCCCTTTATTAGAGGCACCTTGAGGAACACCCTATCCCCGATCTCAAACTCTAAGTCTCTATGACTAACATCCGTATAACACTTTTAGCGACTTTGGGTAGCTTTAAGCCTATCCCGAATCACCTTGACCTTCTCCTTCTCCTGATAGACCAAATTTGGATCAAACATGTTCGCCTCCTCAAATTCAAACCACTCAATAGGAGATCTACACCTCCTACCATACAATGCCTCAAAAAGAGACATACCAATACTTGAATGATAGCTATTATTGTAAGAAAACTCCTCCAAAGGTAGATGCTCAACCCAATTGCCACCATAGTCAATCACACAGGCCCGAAGCATATCCTCCAATGTCTGAATAGTTCTCTCTGCTTGCCTATCCAACTGTGGATGAAAAGAAGTACTCAGATTAACCTTAGTACCCAACCCTTTCTGGAAAAACCACTAAAAATAAGACGTAAACTGCGTACCATGATCACAGATAATTAAAACAGGCACCCCATGCAGCTTCACAATTTTCTGAAGATACAACCTCGCAAAATCCTCCATCAAAAAGGTAGTCCATACTGGCAAGAAATGCTAAGACTTGTTCATCCTATCCACAATGTCCCAAATCAAATCATACTGATTCCGAGACTGAGGAAGACCATTAACAAAGTCCATATTAATCACTTCCCACTTCTATTCGTGCAAATTAATTTCTTGATACAACCCTCCTGGCCTCATGTGCTTGACCTTAACCTGTTGACATACTATACACTTAGCCACAAAATCTGCCACATCTCTCTTCATGACATTTCACCAATAGATCTCCTAGAGATCACGATACACCTTAGTCGAGCTGGAATGAACAACATAGTATGATTTATGCTCCTCAGCCAACACCCTTTGCCGCAGCCCGTCGACATCAGAAACATACAACCTTCCTTGGTACCGTAAAGTACCATCACCACTGATCTCAACCACCATTACCTTTTGCCCACCAACATCACCCTTGATTCTCATCAAGACAAGATCCAGCACTTGCTTATATTTAATATCCATACCAAGAGACGATCGAACCACTTCTTGTACCATTACACCACAATCCTTAGAGTCTAAGAGACGAACTCCAGGATTAGCCAAGCGGTGAATATCCTTCACCAATTCCATCTTGCCTTCCTCCACATGAGCCAAACTTCCCATGAATAACCTGCTAAGAGCATTAGCAATCATATTATCCTTACCTGGGTGGTAGTGAAGACTCATATCATAATCCTTGAGAAGCTCAAGCCGTCTTTTCTTCCTGAGATTAAGCTCTTTCTGAGTGAACATGTACTGAAGACTCTAGTGATAAAAAAAGATATCCATGTGAACACCATACAAATAATGCCACCATATTTTTAAAGCAAACACAACTGCCAACAACTCCAAATCATGAGTAGAATAATTCTTCTTATGTACCTTTAACTTCCTAGAAGCATAGGCAATCACCTTCCCATGTTGTATCAAAATAAAAACAAGCCCTACCCGAGATGCATCGCTATAAATCACAAACCCATCATCGTCTTTCAGCAAAGTCGAGATTGGAGCTGAAGTCAACTTATTCTTCAACTTCTCAAAACTTCCTTCACAAGCATCCGACCAAAAAAACTTAACCTTCTTCTGAGTCAACTTAGTCAATGGAGCAACTATCGAAGAAAAGTTTTCCATAACCTGCCTATAATACCCAGCTAAACCCAAGAAGCTTCAAATATTGGATGGAGTCGTAGGCCTAGGCCACGTCTTCACTACAGCAACCTTCTATGGATCCACTATGATCCCTTCACTAGAAATAATATGGCCCAAGAAAGTCACAACGTTCAACCAAAACTCACACTTAGAGAATTTGGCATACAACTGTTGTTTCTTTATGGTTTAAAACACCACATGGAGGTGATTTTCATGATCTACCTCACTCTTTGAATAAACCAAAATGTCTTTAATAAACACAATGATGAAGAGATACAAATACTGCCTGAACACCCTATTCATCCAGTCCATAAATACTATCGGAGCATTATTCAATCCAAATAACATCACCAAAAACTCAAAATGACCATACCGAGTATGAAAATCTATCTTAGGGATATCCACCTCCCTAATCTTAAGCTGATGGTACCCAGACCAAAGATCTATCTTAGAGAAGAACTTGACGCCTTACAACTGGTCAAATAAATTATCTATCCTTGGGAGAGGATACTTGTTCTTAACCATCACCTTATCCAACTGTCTATAGTCAATGCATATCCGAAGGGAACCATCCTTCTTGCGCACAAACAATACCGGTGCACCCCAAAGAGAAATGTTAGGATGAATAAACCCCTTATCCAGAAGATCCTTAAGTTGATACTTGAGTTTCTTCAACTCGGCTAGAGTCATTCTATATGGAAGAATAGAGATTGGATGAGTGTTCGAAAGCAAATCAATACCAAACTCTATTTCTCTATCAACACTAGGAAGATCATCTGAAAAGACCTCTGGAAAGTCATTAACTATAGTGATAGAAGACTAAGAGGGACCTTCCAAATTAGAATCTTTAACTCGAACCAAGTGATAAAGACAACCCTTAGAGATTAACCTCCGAGCTCTAATATAAGAAATAAACCTCCCCCTTGTAGATAAGGAACTACTTCCCATTCTATAACTGGTTCACCAGGGGACTTAAAGACAACCCAATGGGTCCAACAATCTACAGATGCATAACAAGAATGAAACCAATCCATACCTAGAATTACATCAAAATCTACCATATCTAACTCAAACAGATTCACTAAGGTCTGCTTATCACCAACAGATACCACACACCCCCTATAGACCCTTTTACCAATAACTGAGTCACTTATTGGGGTAGAAATAGAAAAAGGATCCAAGATAACTTCCGAATCAATACCAAAAGACACAGCCACATATGGAATCACTTAAGGAAGAGTGGATCCCAGATTAAGAAAATAATATACATCATGAGAGAAAAGATTTAACGTACCATAATGACATCAGGTGATGCATCGAATTCCTGTAGGGATACCAAAGCATACAACCTATTTTGACCAATACTAGAACCAAAAGCAGTAATAGAAGTAGATACCACCCCACCAGGTGTAGGAATAGAAGATGAAGCCATAGGAATATTATTCACCCTCGTAGCAACCTTATTGATTGGATAATCCCTGAGTCGATGGCCTACCTGGCCACACTTGAAGCATTTGTCCTTTTTTTTCTTGCAATAACCCCAATGAGGATGGCCACAAAATCGACAAGGAGGATACAAAGAAACTGACTGACCTTCGCTCACTTGAGATTGGGCAACCTATGCCTCAGAGTTATCACCTTGATGACGCATGTCTCCCGACTGGTAAGAAGCACTAGCAGAAAATGAGCCAGAAATCCCCCACTTTTTTTTCTGCCACTTGCCACCATCTCTACCACCCTAAGACTAAGCACCTCCCTAATCGGAGAACCTGTCCCTCTTTTTCTGCCTATCCCCAAACTCCATCTGCTTCCTCTTCTCATCCTCAACCTACTGTATATGAATAGTCAACCTCGAGATATCTATATTATTAATCAGCAAGGCAGTCTTGCTATCCAAAATCAAATCCCTATTCAACCTAGAAGCAAACTTCCTTATTCTTGACGTCATATCAGCAACCAAATCAGGAGCATATGATAAAAAACAGATGGAACTTTAAAGCATATTCCTTTACTGACATCCTCCCTTGCCAGAGGTTCACAAACTCTTCCACCTTAGCTTACCTCAACTCTTGAGGAAAGAAATGATCTAAGAAGGCATTAGAAAAGGCCTCCCACAACCCTTCCTTTTCTATATCATCTTTATCTCTATCTCACTCCCCATACAACTGATAAGAAATATCCTTGAGTTAATAAGCTGTAAATTTAACCCCCTCTACATTAGTAGCCTGCATTACCTAAAAGATTTTTTTCATCTCATCCAAGAAGCCCTACGAATCCTCCTCCACCTTTACCCCAGTAAAAGTTGAAGGACCCATCTTCATAAATTGACCAACCCTTGTTTCCTCAGCAGACAAAGCACCAGCTGTACCCCGCTCAGCCTGAGCAACAACTAATTCGGAAATAATATGGATAGACTAACAAAATTCTGCATTCGTCATATTGCCTGGAGGGACATGATGAGAACTAGCCAGAATAGGAAGAACTCCATCACAATTAAGAATAGGACCATGAGATAGAAGATGTACTCCATACGTAGGACGTACCTCTTTAACATTATCCCCAGATGGGATAGAAGAATTTTCTTATGTTTCGAATGTAGGAGGCATGATCTGAAGACAGACAAATAAGGATTAGAGAAGATTCCAGGATTGAGAACTCAAGCTTAAAGATAGAATTCCAAAAAAGTAAAATATTTCTAAATATCTTGCACCCTCTTTCTTATGAGTGTGATGCGCTTCAAACCCCTAAAAAAGATTCTACTCGACTCGACTTTGTGGACTTCCTAGTTAGCCATGAACCTAGGCTTTGATACCAACTTGATATGACTCGACCCTGGGCTTTGTCATAATGGGAATCCCAAGTCAAACAAGGACTAGGGACCTCCCCCTGTTACCCAACCCAACCACCTATATCGAGCCTTAGGTGGGCTGAATTTTGAACATATAATAAGATAGCATTATTGTTCTCATTATGACTCTGGGATAGAGTTACAATCGTGACCAACCCAACCGAGTCCAACCGTACCACACCAACTGCCCAACCATACCAAACCAAACCATAGGCCACAAACTAGGTCATAACCAAAGAGAATACCAAAACATAATATGATTAATCCCAAAATGTAATATATGGAATAGTGAGAAATCATGTCTGATGATGCCAGCCTCAATATCAATACCAATGCTAAGGATGACACCTCTACCGATTGTTTCCATATCAACACCCAAAAGTACCATAAAGCCTCTATCCAAAAGAGTAAAAAAATTCAGTTAGGACATGCCTCCAACCATGGCAAAAACCAATATCCAAATTAAAAGAAAAGTGTCTAAAGAAATCCATAACATGAAATAATACCTTCCAAAAGGTTGGAAGCTCACCACTTCAATCTAAATATTGATACCGAATCAACATGCTAAACAGGAAGAGTAGAATGGTCAGTTCCTACATAGTGTGGGTATACATCTGCCAGTAGACAGGGTTAGCGAGTGACCACTAGCATGAATCTCAAGATAAGAATAAAATAATGACAGTTATAAAACCAAATAAAACCATTCATAATGCATACAACCATACATATATAAGTACCAAGAAAGAGAACCAGGCTTAGCATGCCTTTAAAACCTTTATTTGGATATGTATCTTGACCCTTCAAAACCACCACAGGCGATATGGGTTTAGATCCTCCTGCTAAAAAGGCATCAGTGCCTGTAGCTGCATGACCTAGGAAGTATCCCATGGGATGACTAGTAAATCCCCTAATAAATAGTGTGACACACGAACTTGGTCCACTAAGACCAATCCTCATATCGGCAAATATGAGTTTCCAGTTTTGCTTCCCCCAGGACCGCCACCTTCCACGGCTTTGCTACACACCCCGCCATTAGCCCCGCCATTAGTGTCTAATTAAAACCAATTTCCAAATAACTAAACCATTATCTTTTTATTAACCAAGGATAATATTGGTGGTATCGTCATACCAACCCTTACTTGCAAGTAATATCCATAGCCAAACCATTTAGGTCAAGAAAACCTTAGGTGCCCTCCCAATTACCATATTAAATCCACTTGGGAGACTTTCATGTTCTCCAAAAACATAACCATTTAGCCTTTTTAAACCATTTAAACCATGTATAAATTCTTTATTAATTTTAAAACATGTAAGAGTTCCATTACAAGAAGTCAATGCAATGAACAAATCTTTATAAGCATTTTATCAAACACCTTGGGGGCATAATGTAACCAAAGCCAATTCCAAAGACCATTAAACCATTACGATACAATTCAGTTGTCTAAATCTATTGTTAATGCATATAAAAGCATAAGTAAATCATAGGAAACCATAACCAAGCATTCAATATCAAAACCCCCAAATAATAGTTAAAACCAATAATCATGGAATAGTAAAACCATAAAATAAATCATATAGACCATGCCTTTAGTTGAAATTACAATGTCGGAAGAGAATCATGACTTATACCGAAGAACTGATGGAAAGAAATCACCAATACAAGCCCTAAGCAATCCTCAAGATAAAACCCTAGCCTTCTTGCCCCAAAATCTCTTGAGAGAATAATGGAGTGTTTTGGAATGGTTTATAAGGGTTAATGAATAGAATAATATGGTAAATAACCTCCTAAGTGTATTAGAAGTCATGGGTCCTAGTTAGGATAAGTAGGAAAATGTCCAGAATACCCCCACTTAAGTTGTACAAAATTTCATCACAGGGATACGACTGACTTATATCAGTCGTACCCTCCTATACGATTGGTCTCCACCACTCGTATCCAAGGCTCAACCTTTGATCAGACATAGTACATTATATGACTTATCCAACCAAGTCATGACCACAACATATGATCCGTACTCATAACCCATATCCCTAGCAGAATGAAATACCAGGAGGATCAAACACTGCTCACCATATGAGTCCTTGATATGACTCATACCAATTCCTACGACTCATACCCCTAATTCGTACCCATTACAATGACCAAAACTATCCTATCAACTAACACTGATCAGCATATGACAGGACCATACCACTCGTACCCAACATACGGCTCGTACCCATGAGTTGTATTAGGTTTGGAGAACAGAATTCTAGGAAATTTTCTAAGGATCAAAACCCAGGATGTTTCACATACTTTCAGGGTCCACTTATCAACCAATTTCTTTTAGTCCACCTTATTTCTCCTCTTTTATTCTTTTATTACACATTCCGGTTGGATGTAGTTTCTTTTATTCTTTTTTTGTCTTTTTCTTTCTATTTCAAAGTTTTATTTTCTTTTTTTTCTACCATACTCAGCCCTAATTTCTTTTCTCTTATTTTATCCTGCTTCATACCCACTTCAAATTACGCACCCGTATGATAGTTACCCTCAACTTAGGCGATTTTTTTGAGTTGAGGTACACAATATCCAAGGAGGACCGGGGTCAAAACAGGTTCATTATAACAAAAAGAGAAAGGTGTAACAAGAAAAATAGGCTATACATGCTCAAAATAGGGATCAAGGGATACTTATTAACTTTTGAAAGGTCATTTAGGCTAAAACATGGACTAATATCAAAAATGACCTGTGATCCTTTACTAACCGAGCAAGTTCTGAATTCAATACACAAAGAAAACAAAGTAGTGTCTCACAAACACCTAGCACAAGGTTGCATCACAAGCTACTACCTATCCGGTTCATGTAATTGTTAGCTATGATTATCATGTCCCTAATCCTAATGCCATAACGAGATTCACAATTGTTACACATATACACACATCGCACAGTTCAAAATAAATTTTTGGAGGGGAATCATTTTTCTCACAAGAGAATTATTAATGAATAAAACCCAAAGTCCTGAATTGAATAATCAACCAAATTCAAGAACAAAATAATCCCAAGATCAAAGTGGAATCCTGAAATCAAATATATGTTAGTAAGTATCAAGAGTGCATCACCTAAATAAAAAATGTCAAAAGAGTATTTACAGAGTTCATGAAAATACTAGGAAACCAATCTAAAATAATGAAGAAAATTAAAGTCGGCGGCCACTTACTGGGCCACCCACGGGTCGTAGGTGGAACCCATTGTTCGTAGGTGGCTCCTACGGACCATAGGTGGTCTCACATAGGTGCCAGGGCTAAAAATACTATAGTATCTCTCTAAACTTGGACTTTTTTTAGACATATTCTGACACCTATAGGCCATAGGTGCCCTCCGTAGGTAGCAGGATCCATTTTTCAGCTTCTGATTATCTATTTCTCAGCTTCTCTGACAAATACTCTGGCACCTACACCCAGTAAGTAGTACATATGGGTCGTAGCCTACATAGATGCTTCAAAACTTCAACTTTCACTTTTTTTTCTCCAGATTAACTCCAAAACCTAATTTCCTGCAAAACACATAAAAAGCACATCATATCTAACAAAAAGACCTAAGTAACTTGCATATTTTCATCGTTTTAAGCATCAAAAGTGCTATGAAACAATAGCACATCATTAGTCCAAAGTGTTCTATTTGGTATACATGCCTACTGGGCTCAACTATTTCTACTCCCTTCAAAAGTGATACAAACGCTAGAATATAACTGTCGTAGCTATGTGTGGTCTGGCATAAATGTGATTGCCAAGAGAGCTTTGGTGGAATGGGATAACGTTTGTTGTCCTAAATCAGCAGGGGGGCATAATCTTCCTAACTTGCATCTATGGAATCAGGCTGCTATAGCCAAGCTCTGCTGGGATCTTACAAACAAACAGGATAGATTTTGGATCAAATGAATTCATGCATTCTAAATCAAGAATCGAGCTATGTCTAGTGTAGCGACACCAGAACAAGCATGTTGGATGGTGAGAAAGAGCACTTATGGGAGCTTGGATTGTAGTGGAACAAGTAAACATCGTACATCATCCTAGCCAAAGCCTGGTTAATTAGGAGCATATATTTATAACTATTAGGAGATCTTCCAAGGGTCAATTGGAAGGGGTTGATTTTTCAAAAGTATGCTCGACCAAAAGCTTATTTTAGAAAATAGACACCCTTTTTGGTTTAACTTAATTTTTTAGGGTTTTGTGGGGTATGGGTTAAAGTGTTAAAAAGAAAAAAATTTTGCCACCCTTATGTATTTATTAAATATTTTTTTAACCTCATTTTTCTATTAAATACCAAAAACTTTTTTCTCTCCTCACTCCCACTCACAAATCCATAGTCACTTCTCTTTCCTCTTCCCCCAACTTTTATTTTCCTTTTTTATCTTCTCTAAAGCTCTAAGGTCTTTCATCTTCCACTTTAAATAATTTTTCTTCATCTCCCGAGTAATTTGTGCTCCATATTGATGGTTTTTTTTTACTTTTTTCGATTTTAGTTTGTGGTAATTGAATTGATTTGGGGGAATTTTTTATTTTTATTTTTTTTGAAAAAAAGGGATTGATTTTATTGATTTTTCTTTTGTTTTTAAGTTGGTAATTGTTTGATTATTGATGAGTTATGATTATTCTTGACGATTGCATGGTGAAATTTTTTTATGAATTTAGTCAGCTAATGTTCCAAGAAATTCGAATGTTATTCTGTTAATAGATCGTTCGGTTGATTAGGTATTTGTTTGGTTTGGATGAAAAAAACTGAAATTTTTAAAAAAAATGAAACTTGAATTTACTGAAAATCTATATTTTTAAGTTGATATTTTGATTGTTGATAGATTATGGTTGTCCTTGCCGATTGCATGGTAAAAATATTTTGTGAATTTAATTAGCTAATGTGCCAAGAAATTTGAATGTTGTTCTGTTAGTAGACCGTTCGGTTGATTAGGTATTTGTTTGCTTTGGATGAAAAAAAACTCATATCTTTTAAAAAAAAATGAAAATTGATTTTATTGAAAATCTATATTTTTAAGTTGATAGTTTTTGATTGTTGATGGATTATGATTGTCCTTGTTGATTACATGGTGAAATCTTTTCATGAATTTAATCAGTTAAGATGTCAAGAAATTCGAATGTTGTTCTGTTAATAGACCATTCGGTTGATTAGGTATTTGTTTGGTTTAGATAGAAAAAACTGAAATCTTTTTAAAAAATGAAACTTAATTTTACTGAAAATCTATGCTTTTAAGTTGATATTTGTTTGATCGTTGATGGATTATAACTGTCCTTGCTGATTGTATGGTAAAAAAATTTTGAATTTCATCGGTTAGTGTGCCAGAATCTGGACAATGAGAACAAGTTCATTTATGATCCTAGACTTAATACACTGGAGTCATTTTATTCTTACCTGATTTCCATACAGTACTTGATATCATTTTTCCAACGACCACCGAAATTATGCAACGAATTAAAGCTCTGGAACAAGCTAAAGAGTGTTTCAAATAAGAAAGAGAGACATTGATATTGTTGAATCAAAATGAGAAAAGGATGAATAAATGAACATGGAGGAGCTCAAAAAAGTCATGTCATTTATATAGTACGGTTACCAAAAAAGTGACCGTTGGAAAAGGTCTAAAGAATATTTACGTCTTCAATAATCGATTATCAAGATTTACTATAGAATCTATCATTGTATGCCTGAAAGAGTTGTAATTTCAAACAAGACATAATTGAAGCTTCTGAAAATTGACGAAGTAAAAAAAGATTGAAGAAATACTAAACTATGCAAATTATTTATTATATACTGACACCGTTATTGATTTCTACACATGATAGATAGATTATCAATTTTTTGAAAAGTCGATTATTCACCTATTCATAGGTCTAGGATCAACTATCTGAATATATGGACAAGTTAAAATAATGACAAAAAAAAGAGAAAAATTAAATTAAATTAAAATATGATAATTAACACCTTTCAAACATTGTAAAACAATTTAGATATATCAATTGTGACACCAAATCACTTTTGAACATGATCAAGTGATATTTAAGACATGCTATAGTCTTAAATCAGTGAGATGAGACTAAAAAGGGAAGAAATAAAATAAAATAAATAAACTTCATTCAAGCAATACAAAACAACTAGATATCATCAAATGAGATTATACATGTCTAATGAGTATTAAAAAGAGTGATGGTTATGACTTGTGGGTGTTCATGGGACAAATAGTGTTTGAGAATAAGTAGTCCTTCTCAATGCAGAGGTTTGTTATGAGTAATTGATTGTTACTATCATTTCTCTTTTTTATACTCATTTGATCTAGTGTTCAATTATTTTGTACTCTCGTATGGTGATATTTAGTCATTTTTCATTGCTTGAATAATGTTAATTTATTGTATTTTATTTCTCCCTTTTTTAGTCTCGTCTTACTTTCCACTAGACTCAATTGGTCGATACATAACTGTTAATTTAATCTAGTATATATACATACATGTATATATAATATATGCACGATATCTTTATAGGTCTAGCATCAATCATCTAATTCTATTGACAAGTAAGACGAGACTAAAAATGGAGAAATAAAATAAAATAAATTAAAATAACTAAACATCATTAAAGCAATGAAAAATGACTAAATATCATCATATGAGAGTACAAAATAATTGAACACTCGATCAAATGAGTATAAGGAAGAGTGATGGTAGTAACAACCAATTGCTCAAAACAAATGTCTGCATTGAGAAGAATTACTTGTTCTCAAACACTACTTGTCCCATGCACCCACAAGTCACAATAATCACTCTTACTTATGCTCATTAGATGCGTCTAATCTCATTTGATGATATCTAGTTGTTTTGCATTGTTTTGATAGTGCTTATATATTTTATTTTATTTTATTTCTTTTTTTTTAGTTTCATCTCACAGATTTACGACTATAGCATGCCTTAAATATCATTTGATTATGTTCAAAAGTGATTTGGTATCGCAATTAATGTATCTAAATTGTTTTACAATGTTTGAAAGGTGTTAATTTTTATACTTTAATTTTACTTAATTTAATTTCTATTTTTTGTTCATTATTCTAACTTGTCTATATCTTCAAATAGTTGGTTATAATCCCACAAATTATCGACTTCTCAAAAAAATGATGATCTATCTATCATGTGTAGAAATCAACAATGGCATTAGTATATAATAAATAATTCGCACAGTTTAGTATTTCTTCAATCTGTTATTACTTAAAATTACATAAATAATTTTATCCTTGAATGTTTGTCCTACACAATGATTAATGTTGTTCGAGAAAGAGTGGCTTCCTTGTGGTCCGAACTGTCCGTCCCCACCTCCTCCACACTCCTCTTCTTCATAATCTTTACTATTATCCCATTCATCACCACTCATGCAATCATATTTCGTTGACGTATCATACACTGCTAGGGGTAGGGGTGGGGTGGGGCTGATGTAGAAGCTTCTTTCCGGGACCTTCCAACAACTTTAATCCACAATATAGGTCTGGAGTTATCAGAATCAACGCAAAGCATGTATAATTCCACATGTCTATCATTCCTTATGAACGTTGGATGAATTTCCCCCCTCCCGTTCATCAAGTAACTAAATACTGTTGACACCCAATTTTTGCTCACAGTGCTTAAAAGTAAAGTCTTCAGGCTGCCTGACCGTTAAAGAGCACAAAATATAATTTTCACATATTTTTTACAATTGTTAATAAATTATTGATATTCATCCTTAATTTAGGATTTTTTCCAATTTATTTTCATATTTGTACTTTTAATAATTTATTGATAATTCTCTGTATATTAGGATTTTTTTTAATCAATTTATTATCTTTTAGCATTTCTTACAAACATCTGCACACGTACACGACATGACATCACATTTTGTAATATTTTTCATATTAAATTATATTTTTTAATATTTTCAAAATTCTTTATATTTTTTCATAATTACAAATCAATACATGTATTTTGTACATTTTTTACGATCTACTAATGCTATGTCGGATCAATTACTTTTACACAATATAATAACTCGATGTCTTGTCACATCCGACAATAACTACACAATAATGTCTTGTCACGTCCGACAATGACCACTCAGTGTTGTCTCGTCACATCTGATAATGACCAATCAATGATACTACCCTTTGGATAATTACTTTGTACGTTTGCCAAAGGATGAAAGGAGTGCTCAAGTTTTTGTATAAATAAGTGGTGGGAGGACACATTTTTTTGACACACATATTTTTGTTCATTTTTACATTTTTCCTTTGCAAACCCACACATATATTCATAAATATACAAGCATATTTTATTTATTCCATTTTTCTCTTGAAAACACACACAAAATATATATATATATATATATATATATATATATATATATATAAACACACAAACACACACTAAAAACACCACAATCAGATCATCTCTCTTTCTCATCTCACGCTTTCTCCTATCTCAAACCCTCACTGCCGCTCCACCACCTAAGCTCCGGCGAACAGCATCCACCACAACAACCGGCCTTCCTTATCCTTTTACCCCTCTCCTCCTCTTTCCCGTTCACCTTCTTCGCTGACTCACCGAAGTTGATGGCCGGCGATTTCTAGCCATTACAATACTTCCGACCAACACCTCAGTTCTCCTTCTCGATCCCACGCACCACCACCCACGTCCACCACGCTCCCAACGCGCCATCACCGCCACTGCCTTACTATACGCAGCCAAATCTAGGCAAGATTTTGGTTTCTCCGTTGTTGCTTCGGTGAACACCGTCGAAGCGACGCCATTAACAGCTTTTAATGTCTCGGATTTTGGTTATTGAGCTTTGTTTTCTCAAAAAACATATCTATACATTTCTTGTGCTCTATGATGCCCGACTGATTTTGGTTTCCTTTCAATATTTTAGTGGCTTTGAATTTTTTCCTTTCAATATTTTAGTGGCTTTGAATTTTTCTTTGTTGAACCATTGCTTGTTGTGACTGATTTGCTCATTTTGGGGGATCAATTTTGGTCTTAGATGTTGTTTTTGTGTTTGGCACGTTTGGGATGGTTTAGGTGGAATCTTATCTCTTTTATTCATTTTTTTGATATGTTTGACTTACTGATAATGAACAGATACTACACATATTTTGGCTAATGAGAAATTACTTTAATTTGAGGCCTCCGTAAAACAAAAACGGATTATCATCACAGTACTTTTAATTATTTTTACTAACTTTGCATTAGTTGTTCTCCCTTATAATGACTTTTACAAAAAGACAATTGGGTAGGTACACCATCATTATTTACAATATTTTTTGCTTTTTGACTAACTTTGGGACTAATTTTTCAACAGATTTGGTCCATTAACTATTTTATATCTTTACTACATTGATAACGAACAAATACAATACAATGACCAATGACATTATCTCTCCGTCGAATACTTGAGGTCACCCCATAACAAAAGATGGATTTTTATTTCTCAAAGTTTACTTATTTACATAACAAATAAATGCTTGGCCGATGAAAATATCTTTCTGTTGAATTTTCGAGGCCTCCCCAAATAAAAGACGGACATTACGTATACAAATACGTAACAAAAATAAATAAATATGGGCAATGACGAAACTTTTATAACACAACGACAACACAAAAGGTTTTTTGATTCGTATCTTGGCAAGGCGATTTAGGACGGCCGATTAGTCGAGCAACCACTTCGTAGCCATGGCGAGTCCAAAACTTAATCCGAGCCCACTTTATAACAAAATTCTATTTTTATATATACATCTATATGTACATGTGTGTACATAATTTCACTTACTTTAATAATTATTTGTTCATTTTATTACTTTATCAAGCACTTATACATAATTCTCGAGCTTTATGTTTGTAGTTTATTTCTCATTTGTAATTGTACATATAGATAAAAGATAGTGAAAATTTTATTGGGTGTCGGGCGAAGATATTCTTTATTTACATAATTTTGTTGCTTTTAAGCAAAACTTAGGCCGTTAATATTTACATAAAAGAATCAAGTTAATCAAGTGATTCACGTATTACGTAGTCTTTTCTCCTCAAATAAATTTTACTTGTTCGTAATTTTAATCAAATAAAAATGTTACTTGTAAATACCTTTTCTTTTCATGACACATTAAATACATTTCTTTTCGTACGTCATAAAATACTTTTCTTTTCACATGTAATTTATACATTTTATACATATCTTTACATATTTTTATAACAATAGATTTATTTATATAGTTAATATACATATACTTTTACATGGTTTTAAACATTTATAGTTTTTAAAGAATTATTTTATACTTAATACACATACACTTTTACATTATTTTAAATATTTATACCTGCTCCCTCATTGATAAGTTTAGTCTAGCCGAGTACCAAATTTGTGGATCCTAAAGGGTGCCTAACCCCTTTCCTTCGGGATAATTTGAACCCTTACCTAGAGTCTCAATAGGTTTTCGCAGACTAAAACATTAATCATACGTATTGACAAATAAATAGGTTTCCTTATTTTTCTTTAAAAATTAGGTGGCGACTCTTTACAAAATTTCAATTCTTTCGAGTCCAATAAGTCATGTTTTGTTTGATCTTGGCAAAAACAGGGCATGACAGAATGGCGACTTCACTGGAGATAAACAACAGGTTCTAACCTTGATAGACTCAATTTTTCAATTGAAGAAGGTATTTTTATATTTTTTGTATATATTAATTCTTTGATTCTTTATCTGTTTCACATTGCAAATTGTGTAGATTTTTCATATTATTTGCGCAAATTAAATTTGTTGCCTTATCATTTTCTTTAATTATTTATTATTTGTTTAATACACTCTATCTGTATAGTGTAAAAACTGTTACATATTATTATTTACAGTATTTAATCAAAATCACAATTCCATCGAGTCTTTGGCCGTACACAATTCACATACTGAATACGTGAGGGGTGTACTGCACTCCTCCGAACCTTATTTGGATCCCTTAGTTTCAAAATTGGTGCATTTACGTTAGTGTGTCTTTTCGCAATTATTCGGTCCTACTCTCAACCATTTAGGAAAATTCCTGTTCTTAATATAAATCATGCCATAATAACACAAAAAAAAAGGTTTGAACTACATTTTGACCTGACTCTTGTCTTGACAAGATACGTAGGCAACCCTGTATTAGGGTTCGGTCTCTTCACTGTTTCAAAATAATTCCTTCGGTATTCATACTGGGGCAATTTTTCTGAAACAGTTCAAAGATGCTCTCCAAAAATCTTCAAGAGCTCAAATAAATGATTCCTCAAATTCAAATCTCAATAACATTAGTGCTTAACTAACCTACCTCTAAATCCTCACCTGATTTTGGTTCGAGAACACCTAGCTTCTTCTTTCGGACGTCATAAACCATTAAATTTACGGTGTATCGATCCCCACTATCAAAGCAAGGGTTCAATTGTAACGCCCCGAAATGGTTTGCGGAGTGTCACACGGTGCTTGAGGCTACGAGTAGCCCCAAGCTAACCCTTTGAGCCATTTTCATTCAGTTCAACATGAATCAACGGGGTTTTCATAAATAACCCTCAAATATCAACAGAGTAATCATCATCCAAGAATAAAAGAATTTCAGAAAGATAACAAAACACGACTTATTAGTCAACTCCCAACATCTATACTAGTCTGACAAGCCTTTAAGAAAATCAATAAAACCTGCGAGCCATTGAGACATGCCCCAACTGACTCATACTCAGTTATCAAATGTAAAAAATTCCGTGAAACCAACATCAGACATCATGTCCTCGGAACATGAGGACTCACCACAACAGAGGATGTAGAACAGCATGCCCGAAGAATCACTGTCGAACCTGGAACTGAGCACCTGAACCTACATTCTGAGAAAATGCAGCCCACATCTGAAGATGTGGGTCAGTACCATGGAAAGGAACCGAGTATATGGGGGTGTATGCAGTTTTATAAATATCATCATCATAAATATTTATAAGAAATATGCTGGATGTATGAAAGACTCACATAGTCCAAAGAAAATCATCATAATCATGAGAGGATGAAATAAGTATAATAACACATGTGAGTCATCATATAATTTGTCAATCACTTTCAGTACATCAAGAATATCAATTCTCATAATGTAAATATCACTTAAATCTTTCGAACGAATAACTTTCACAATTCCACTTTCAAATCACTTCACCATTCACCATAGACACAAGGAAACACACACACACTCAGAGATCCTATAACCGACATAAACCATGTGAGCTACATGGAGTCCAACGTACAACCCACGTTGGGGAGAGCCGTCCTATCCTTGCCATCGGAGTAGGACTATTGATATCAAATCCACACAAACTAGTGATCACTATATAAATCAGCCTCAGGCTTACTCCTACAGGGGCACGTAGTTCTAGGGAAGTAAGGTCGCTTTATACCTCCCACTCGGTGCTAAGGATTTCTCCCGAACTTAGCTCAGATCATTTCAAAGACAATCCAAAACAAAATAATTTTAGTAATATATAAATATACCTCAGGAGTCATCATGCTTCCCATCTATCAAAATCAACCACGTTGTAGATTTCTTTCACACTCGAGTTCAAAACAACTCCATTAAGACCAAAAGGTCAAATCATTCAAAATATCTCAAATATTCAACATCAACATGCTTATAGCACACACTTTATCAAAAAACACAATTTCCAATGGGGATTCATGACCCAAATATCAAAATTATGATAAATATCATTCAAGATTCATGATTTATATCTCCACACATGTAAATTCATCTTTCAAATCATAAACATCAAGATTTCATAATAATCATCATAAGATATGGGTTCATGCTTCAAATTCATAAAAGTCAAATAAAAATCATGCCTTTGTAAAGAAAATTACTTTTGGGCACAAGAACGAAAGAGAGTTCTTGTTGAAAAAACCCACATACCTTGAATGATGAACTTTAGATCGATACTCGTTTTTGAGATGTTAATCGTGCCTTTGAATGATGGTTCTTGGAGTTCTTGAACTAGGAACTTGGAATCTTGAATAAATTTGCAGAATTAATGGTGAACTTTGGAGGTTCTTGAACTAGGAACTTGGAATCTTGAATAAATTTGCAGAATTAATAGTGAACTTTGGAGGTTCTTGAAGTTGGATGTAGGAGCTTAGGGTTTTCTTTTTGAGGGAATTTGATGAAATATAACATATAATGCTTCTAATAGGCTTTAATATAGGCTTTGGACGGATTTTGGGTGAGGCAGAATGACCAAAACGCCCCTAAAAATTAAATAATTCTCAAATTTGTCCTTTGGTGAACTGTTTTGATAGTATGAAGTAGATCAACCATAATGTTTTATTCCAATATCCAAATTGGATGAAACCAATTTTATTAGAAAGATAACTCTCATATATTTCCGTCGATATATAGTATCTCACCCAAATCATTGTGTACGAGGAGTTATGATTGTTTAAACTTGACCCAAAAACTCTCTTTTGGTAGGCTGAAGTAGTTAGACCATAACTTTTAACTATGATAGAAAAATTGGATAAAACCAATTTCATTGGAAAGAGGACTCGCAGAGCTTTCCGTTGATATATAGTAGATCACCCAGATTATTATGTACAAGGATTTATGATCATTTAAAGTTGGAGCAAAAATATGCCAGGCCTCAATACTTTTTTCTGCACATTTTACTGTTCACTACTATCCACGATTCGATCGGAATGTTCATAACTCGTCGCTCGGGTGTCCGTTTTGGATGATCTACATATCGTTGGAAAGCTTATTTGATACTCTACGGTATGGTGGGTCATAATCTAAGACATTCTTCATGGAAAAATTTATAATTCATTCTAGAAGATAGAACCCAACACGTTTACGCACAAAATTTCAACAAAAAATTTCCCGAGGTATTACATCAATATTCTTTCATTCATAACAATGCTGCCAACTACGGTGAAATCATGCCATAACTTCTTCAATGTCTGACCTTCTCTATCTCGTCAATATATTAAAGTAATTTCAAAACTCTCCTCATGCTCGACATCCGTCCTCTTGATTGTCTAATCGAACCAATTTTGTTGATACATGAAATTCCTTCCTGATCGTCTTTCACATTATTTTTTCAAAGATGACCACCACTTTTGTACATTCATACATGTTACATAGAAATTTATAAATTTGCCTGAACTACGCAGACCTGATTCTTGCTTTCACAAGATACGTAGGCAACCCTCATTCGGGTTCAATCCCATTCTTCTTTCCCAAATAAATAAAAAATCAGAATTTTGACTTGGTTGGTACCAACACAGTTAGGAGTGTGCATGAAAAAGAACAAATTGGTATGATGGAAAGCATCGAATTCATGGTAAACCATAGATTCCTTTGGTACCTCTTAGTCAAACCTGAGTAACATTCAAAAATTCTCTTGCATATATCTAAGACAAGAACAAAGCCAACCCCATCGTTTCAAGTGCATTGTGTGGTGAGCTTTAGACTAGTTCATTGCATTGCATTGTTGATCCAGAAGTTGGCCTGAATATCTATTGAGACGAAATTCTAAGTTACACTTAGTTTGGGAAAGGATTGTAGGGCTTTGTTGACTAGATTGTGCCTACCACAGCCTACCAAATGACATCGATCCCTAGTATTTCCCCCTTTGAGCCTAAAACCTTTTCTTTGGAATAACCACATTTGAGCCTATACCTTTTGAGTTCTTACATTCACTATCCCTCTTTGGCCCTCCTCCTTGAGTGCACTAAGTACGTGCAAGTTGTGAATGAAGATTACAGATCAAAGTTGCCAAAGGCAAAGGACGTATATCCCCAGAAGAACAAAAATAAAAGATGATTTCAAAGAAAGAAGGAGTAAGACCCCCCACAAAGAAAAAAAAAAAGATAACTCTGATAAAGGTGAGGAATCGTCATCCCCCAAAAAGGGAAAAAAAAGGAAGAAAAATATACCCAAAAGGGGAAAAACTCCAACACAAGATTCAAAAGAAGTCAAAACAAATACAAAACAAGGGGCAAAGAAGCACAATAAAGAAGATCGAGAGTCAAAAGCACGGATACAGTGCAATGCTCATTGAGGAATTAGTCACTTTTATCCCAGATGTCATCCTACCCGACCCCAATCCTACATTACAAGCCAATAACAAGTCCTACAAGATCCTACTCTAAGTTTTCTCACATTAGTGGATACTTACATGAAGGCTAAGTCTATGGTATCACAATTACATTCATTGAATTTCTTTCTGAGTGTGAGTGTATATTTCTAGACGTCTCCAAATTCAAAAGAAAATAATATTTAAATAAGTGTGAGAATGAGACATTCTTTCTAGAGAGCGCACTTGAAACATGAGAACAGGCACAGTCCAAAATCTTTGTTTGAAGTAAGACGAACGAATCTTGTCGATACTTAGGTATGCCTGAGGTACCACTTGAAGCTATAGGAGTTACCCTGAAGTCAATATCGGTTAGCTAGAAGAGATGGGGAAATTCTTATACACACTAATAATTGTTGATACCAACTACAGTCAAGGCACGGTTATGCTTTTTTCAACTTTCAACATTTCTTACAAATAAAACACAAAATAATTTTCTATATTTTTCAACTTTCAGCATTTCTTATAAAAGAAAATACAAAATAATTTTCTTTCGATGTTCAACACTTTTTACAAGAAAAACACAAAATAATTTTCTACATTTTCAACTTTCAGCATTTCTTACAAAGAAAATACAAAACAATCTTCTACATTTTCACCTTTTCACATTTCTCAAAAAGAAAACACAAAGAAATCTCCATCATTTTTCATCTTTCAACACATTTTTTACAAAAAAATGCAAAAAAATAATTTTCTTTCCTTTCAAACACATGCCTTCACATACATGCATTACATTTCACATACAAAACACCCACCTCCAAATATAGATAATTGACATTTCTTTTCAGAGCTACCACCTTCAAACACACATATTTTGCTTCTCTATCAGGTGTTCTCAGAACTTTTACATTTTCAATAGCCCCGCCAGTCGAGAGGCTATTACCTTTCAAAACCTCGCCAATCAAGAAGTTTTTACATTTCTATAGCCCAGCTAGTCGAGTGGCTATCACCTTTCAACAGCCCCGCCAGTCGAGAGGCTTTTTATATTCTCATATCCCCACCAGTCGAGAGGCTATTACTTTCTAGATGTTCCACCAATCGAGAGTCCATTACCTCATCAGTTGATGACCTTAGTCTTCATAGACAATTGAGGACGACCATCACATAGTCTCCGTAGACAATTGGAGACAACAATCAACATCAGTCTTCATAGACAATTGGAGATGTCATCAAGTCTTCGTAGACAATCGAAGACACCATTCATCGCATTAGCCTCCATAGAAAATTAAAGAGTCATACATCTGTCTTCGTAAATAATCAAAGGCGTCACATCAGTCTTCGTAGACAATCAGAGATGACAATCCATACCATTCATCACATTAGCCTCCATAGACAATTGGAGGGTCATGTATCTGTCTTCGTAAACAATTGAAGGCATCACTTTAGTCTCCGTAGACAATCGGAGACGGTAATTCACATTAGCCTCCATAGACAATTGAAGGGTCATGCATCTGTCTTCGTAAACAATCAAAGGCGTCGCATCAGTATCCGTAGATAATCAGAGATAATAATCCTCACCAGCCTTCATAGACAATTGGATGGTCATCCATCTATCTTCGTAAACAATCGAAGGCATCACATCAGTCTCTGTAGTCAATCGGAGACAACAATCAACATCAGTCTCTATAGAAAATTAGAGGTATTATGTATCAAGTCTTCGTAGATAATCGAAGACATCATCATTCAACATCCATCTACATAGACAATTAGAGATGTCATCAAGCCTTCGTAGACAATCGAAGACACCATTCATCACATTAGTCTCCGTAGACAATCGGAGACAACAATCAACATCAACCTCTATAGACAATTAGAGTCATCATGCATCAAGTCTTCGTAGACAATCGAAGACATGATCATTCAACATCTATCTTTGTAGATAATCGAAGACATCTTCATTCATCATTCAATCTCCGTAGACAATCGAAGACGACAATTAACCTCATTCTCCATAGACAATTGGAGATGTCATGCATCAAGTCTTTTAGACAATCAAAGATGTCATTCATTCATCATATGAGTCCTCGTAAACAATCGGAGGAGTCATTCATCCTCAAGTTTCCGTAGATAATTGGAGACATCATGCATCTTTTAAAAAAATAAGAGATATTTTTGCAAATTGCACATATTATACACTAGGAAAAATTTTGAGAACCGTCTCAAAATTTCCCTATTTTCTCATTTCGAACTACATTAACCTGATTCTCGTGACACTCGAGATATGTAGGAAGCTCTATGCAGAGTTCGGTCATCACAACCTCACAATTATTCTTTCTCCCTAGCAAGTACACAATCTTGCATTCCCAGTATATCACAGCTCGATGCTGGCGCAATTTTGAAAGGAACATCGAGAATAGATGAATACTTTTTTTCCCAAATAGTCCGTATTTCATTAATTACTTCACACGGTCTCTCACTCTTAATAACATGGCGATTCTCCCAATCTTTTTAACTACACCCGACCTGATCCTCATATAACTCGAGGTATGTAGGCAACTCTAAATTGGAGTTCGATTGAATTTTTATCAAAATTATTTTGTCGAGCAAAATTGGCTACACGTCAATGTTTTCGTTTGAAGACTTCTACATCGCTTTCAAAAGAAAAGGGGCAACTGTTGACACCCAATTTTTGCATTCCATGCTTAAAATTAACGTCTTCAGGTTGCCTGACCATTAAAGAGCACAAAATATAATTTTCACATATTTTTTACAATTGTTAATAAATTATTGATATTCATCCTTACTTTAGGATTTTTTTCAATTTATTTTCATATTTGTACTTATAATAATTTATTGATAATTCTCTGTATATTAGGATTTTTTTAATCAATTTATTATCTTTTAATATTTCTTACAAACATCTGCACACGTACACGACATGACATCACATTTTATAATATTTTTCATATTAAATTACATTTTTTAATATTTTCAAAATTCTTTACATTTTTTCATAATTACAAATCAATACATGCATTTTGTACATTTTTTACGATCCACAAATGCTAAGTCGGATCAATTATTTTTACACAATATAATAACTCGATATCTTGTCACATCCGACAATAACTACACAATAATGTCTTGTCACGTCCGACAATGACCACTCAGTGTTGTCTCGTCACATCTGATAACGACCACTCAATGATACTACCCTTTGGATAATTACTTTTTCCGTTGGCCAAAGGATGAAAATTCTTTGGTCAATAACTTAAAGACCTAAGGGTGTTCTATTATAAAAAGAGAGGACACCCCTTTATCCATTGGATAAAGGGGTGCTCAAGTTTTTGTATAAATAAGTAGTGGGACGACACATTTTTTGGACACACACATTTTTGTTCATTAACTCCTCTCTTTCAAAATACACATATATTCATTTTTTACAACTCATAAACATTTTTCCTTTGCAAAACCACACACATATTTATAAATATACAAGCATATTTTATTTATTTCATTTTTCTCTTGAAAACACACACAAAATATATATATATATATATATATATATATATATATATAACACACAAACACACTCTAAAAAGACCACAATCAGATCCTCTCTCTCTCTCATCTCACGCTTTCTCCTCTCTCAAATCCTCACTGCCGCTCCGCCACCGAATCTCTGGCGAACACCATCCACCACAACAACCTGCCTTCCTTCTCCTTTTACCCCTCTCCTCCTCTTTCCCATTCACATTCTTCACTGACTTACCGAAGTTGATGGCCGGCGAGTTCTAGCCATCAAAATACTTCCGACCAACACCTCACTTCTCCTTGTTGATCCCACGCGCCACCACCCACGTCCACCACGCTCCCAACGCGCCATCACCGTCACTGCCTTACCATACGCGGCCAGATCTAGGCAAGATTTTGGTTTCTCTGGTGTTGCTCCGGTGAACACCGTCAAAGCGACGCCACTAACAACTTTTAATGTCTCGGATTTTGGTAATTAATCTTTGTTTTATCAAAAAACATATCTATACATTTCTTGTGCTCTACGATGCCTGACTGATTTTGGTTTCCTTTCAATATTTTAGTGTCTTTGAATTTTTCTTTGTTGAACCATTGCTTGTTGTGACTGGTTTGCTCATTTTGGGGGATCACTTTTGGTCTCAGATGTTGTTTTTGTGTTTGGCACGTTTGGGATGGTTTAGGTCTAATCTTATCTCTTTTATTCATTTTTTTTATATGTTTGACTTACTGATAATGAACAGATACTACACATATTTTGGCTAATGAGAAATTACTTTAATTTGAGGCCTCCGTAAAACAAAAATGGATTATCATCACAGTACTTTTAATTATTTTTACTAACTTTGCATTAGTTGTTCTCTTTTATAATTACTTTTACAAAAGACAATTGGGTGGGTACACCATCATTATTTACAATATTTTTTGCTTTTTGACTAACTTTGGGACTAATTTTTCAACAGATTTTGTCCATTAAATGTTTTATATTTTTATTACATTGATAACGAACAAATACAATACAATGACCAATGACATTATCTCTCCGTCGGATACCTGAGGCCACCCCGTAACAAAAGATGGATTTTTATTTCTCAAAGTTTACTTATTTACATAAAAAATAAATGTTTGGCCAATGAAAATATCTTTCCGTCGGATTTTCGAGGCCTCCCCAAATAAAAGACGGACATTACGTATACAAATACGTAACAAAAATAAATAAATATGGGCAATGACGAAACTTTTATAACACTACAACAACACAAAAGGTTTTACGATTCGTATCTTGGCAAGGCGATTTAGGACGGCCGATTAGTTGAGCAACCACTTCGTAGCCATGGCGAGTCCAAATTTAATCCGAGCCCACTTAATAACAAAATTGTATTTTTATATATACATCTATATGTACATGTGTGTTCATAATTTCACTTACTTTAATAATTATTTGTTCATTTTATTACTTTATCAAGCACTTATACATAATTCTCGAGCTTTATGTTTGTAGTTTATTTCTCATTTGTAATTGTACATACAGATAAAAGATAGTGAAAACTTTACTTTTTGGGTGTCGGGCGAAGATATTCTTTATTTACATAATTTTGTTGCTTTTAGGCAAAACTTAGGCCGTTAATATTTTCATAAAAGAATCAAGTTAATCAAGTGATTCACGTATTATGTAGTCTTTTCTCCTCAAATAAATTTTACTTGTTCGTAATTTTAATCAAATAAAAATGTTACTTGTAAATACCTTTTCTATTCATGACACATTAAATACATTTCTTTTCGTACGTCATAAAATACTTTTCTTTTCACATGTAATTTATACATTTTATACATATCTTTACATGTTTTTATAATAATAGATTTATTTATATAGTTAATATACATATACTTTTACATGGTTTTAAACATTTATATTTTTCAAAGAATTATTTTATACTTAATACACATACACTTTTACATTATTTTAAATATTTATACCTCCTCCCTCATTGATAAGTTTAGTCTAGCCGGGTACCAAATTTGTGGATCTTGAAGGGTGCCTAACCCCTTTCCTTCGGGATAATTTGAACCCTTACCTAGAGTCTCAATAGGTTTTCGCAGACTAAAACATTAATCATACGTATTGACAAATAAATAGGTTTCCTTATTTTCCTTTAAAAATTAGGTGGCGACTCTTTACAAAATTTCAATTCTTTCGAGTTCAATAAGTCATGTTTTGTTTGACCTTGGCAAAAATAGGGCATGACAATTACCACCTCGCTTTGACCACAACTTAATTCACCGCTCTCCATTACGCTTTTAACCATATCGGCGTATGAACCATTGCGACGAAGGACAATGGACACTGTCTCCTTAGACGCGGTTTTTCAAACCCAACATTTAGAAGTCTCCTCCCATTCACCGGAAAATCTACCACCAACAACCACTTACTCTATAATAGACATGATATAACTCGATAATAGTATTTAATAGACTTGAATAGTGGTTTATGCACCTAGACTTAATAGACTGAAGTCGTCTTCATCTTAGTTGTTGGTCGTACAGTGCACGATCGACCCTTTTTCGACGACCATCGGAATAATCCGACGAATTTCAGCTTACAAACAACCTAAGGATTGTCGGAATGTTGCTATTGAGCCAAGAATCAATTTCGAAATGTGGAATTGATTTTCAAGCTTTTTGTATGAAAATAGAAGAAAAATTGGAGCTAAAAATAAGCAAAAATGACTTAAAACAATGGAGATAATGTCACTTTCCGATGGATGCCGGAAAATTCGATGAAAAATGGCCGAAAAATCAAGGAAATAGCGCCAAAATTGGGTGGTTGGTAGTGAATTGGTTGAGAAGCTTTGAAAATTTTTTTTTAAAATTAATTATCCAATATTTATATTTTTGGACATGGAATAAAGTATAGTTTTAAAAAAATTGGGACTGAAATGGGAAAGGGGCTAAAGTATATATTTTGTAAGTTGTGTGCTAGGGTTGCATTTATATTTTTTGGTCCCATTAAAGTGTCTATTCTTTCAATTAGGAAAACTAGGTGTCTAAATGTCAAAAAAGGTTTGGGAAGTAGTCTTTTAGCCAACTTCCCCAAGTAACTTGCAAATTTTCATGTTTTAAGCTCGAAAGTGCTATGAAACCATAGCACATCATTAGTCCAAAGTGTTCTATTTGGTATACATGCCTACTGGGCTCAACTATTTCTACTCCCTTCAAAAGTGATACAAACGCTAGAATATAACTGTCGTAGCTATGTGTGGTCTGGCATAAATGTGATTGCCAAGAGAGCTTTGGTGGAATGGGATAACGTTTGTTGTCCTAAATCAGCAGGGGGGCATAATCTTCCTAACTTGCATCTATGGAATCAGGCTGCTATAGCCAAGCTCTGCTGGGATCTTGCAAGCAAACAGGACAGATTTTGGATCAAATGAATTCATGCATTCTACATCAAGAACCGAGCTATGTCTAGTGTAGCGACACCAGAATAAGCATGTTGGATGGTGAGAAAGAGCACTTATGGGAGCTTGGATTGTAGTGGAACAAGTAAACATCGTACATCGTCCTAGCCAAAGCCTGGTTAATTAGGAGCATATATTTACAACTATTAGGAGATCTTCCAAGGGTCAATTGGAAGGGGTTGATTTTTCAAAAGTATGCTCGACCAAAAGCTATTTTTACTCTTTGGTTATGCTTACATGGGAAGATGCTTACTGTGGATAGACTCATTAGGTGGGGGGAATGGATATAGAGTCTATATGTGTGATGTGCAAGGCGTATACTGAAGATAGGGATAATTTATTTTCTACTTGTGCTTACAGTAATTAACTCTAGAACAGGCTGGTGATTAATAAAATCAAGTTAGTTACCAAAAAAGAAAAATGACTTCGAAAATTCAATAACATTGAATGTGTGCAAAGAAAGGGACTCACTAATTCCTTTATTTTGAATATATATGACTATATTATTCAGCAGTAATTAGTTAATAACAATAGTTTAAGTATCTCTAAATTATATTTTGAAGTATAGTTATTAGTGAAAATTATATTTTAGCACTCTTTATAAATGCCTCTAAAATTTATAACGATATTGGATCATATGACAATTAACTAATGTCGATAAAAGTTTTAACACTCTTTGTTAAAATACGAATTTATTACAGCCAAAAGCCGTTATGTTATAGTACGTGCTAGTTGGTAAAAGATAATTCACCTTGTTTTTCGGTTTTGGTGGGTTTATAAACATTGTATTTTTTAGTTTTTATTATGTAGTATGAAAATGTATCAACAGATAAAAGATGTGGCGCTTCCGGTTCTAGCGCGCTTGAAACAATTATGTAGATATTACTATATCTCTGAAGTTAATAATCTTACCTGCGATTTTTCATTTTAGAATAACTCTCTTTTCTAATTAGAGTTCTCTCTCTTCTAATTATTGGAATATATAGGCAAAATATTATTGACAAATATCTTTTGGGGCAAAATCATTTTCCCTCTCCAACTTTGTCTTAAAAATCAAACTCCCCCCTCAACTTTGAACAATAATCATACTCCCTTTTATTCTAATTGACTTTTTAAAATTTCTATTTTACCCTTTATCATCAATTTTTTTATTCTTTTTTTTTAACTTATTTAAAATCATCATAGTTTCATTTTTCTAAAAAAAAAATCATATAACAAATTTTTTTTTTTTATAAAAACATAAACATTATTCATATAACAAAATTTTCATAAAAACATAAGCATTATCTTTTAGAAAAAAAAAGTAAGAAATATATAAGCTACTGATGATCTTTATTAAGTAAATTAGAATAATAAGAAAATTAGTTTTATTAATAATAATCAAAACTATAATATTTATTTTAACAAGTGAAAATAATAAGTACTAATAATTTTATAAACATATTTCAATGCAGAAAATACAAACAATAAATGAAATAGATAAGCCTCTAGTACCACCCCGAACTATGGTCAAAGTTGTTACAAATTTAGCATATTTTTATCATTTTTTGTGCTAACGTGGCACCTTTATTACATAAAATGGAGCCCATATCAAATGTGTCACGCCATCTAAAACCATTGACAAAAGATATCACGTTAGCTAAAAAGATTGACAAAAATACGCTAAAATTTAGTTTAAGACGTAATAGGACCCCCGCAAAGTTGACGTGTATCGTAGCAAATTTGGTCATAGTTCGAGGATACTAGATATTTTTCTCGAATAAAAATAAGGTTAAATTTTAAAGATTATATTTATTTATATAAATTATAAAATATGTAATACTTATTAATGGCGATCACAACTTATTTACTGATATAGACAATAGATAATATCGTTTCTTATCACTTAATTCTCATGCTAAAAATAAATGTTTTAGTTTATCTGCTCAATTTGTGAAATCAAGAGAATTTTATTATGTTATTTTTTACCCTTTAGTGTTAAATAACTATATAAAGTAATAGTATAGACAAATTTAAAGTTTCAAATTATCATTGATAAGGTTACAACAACAACAACAAACCCAGTATATTCCTACCTAGTGGGGTCTGGGGAGGGTAGAATGTACGCAGTTTATACCACTACCTCTAAAGAAGTAGAGAGGTTATTTCTTAAGAATTGTGTTATATCAACAAAAAGTTAAGTAATACGAAATGAATTTAGTAAGAGAGTGATAAAATACGAAAATATACGCACATGCATGTACATACATATGTATATATACACACTTAGGGGTGGGTTGTTTGGAAACAAATTATTCTGAGATTAGTTATTACAAAATAAGTTGTACTAACATGTATGTGTGATAACTTATCTTATCACTGTGGTATAAATGGTGCGACAAATAATTTTGAGACTACCTAATATATCTAATTAAACGCAGTATAAATAATCATGAACTTTATCTCTGAATTATTATAATTATACCTCACACCAAATGACTCTTTAATACATATAATACTAAAATAACAATCTTAAAAAATAACATTAAATTTTGTGATCAATTTATAAAACGTATTAATTTGAGTATAAAGTTAATAAACTTAAATAAAATGCTACAAATATCCTTTTTAAAAAAATATTCATTACATATAATATAAAAAGATATTACGTAAATAGAATTAAAATTATAAGGACAAAATGGACATTGCATGGGATAAAGGGGGAATATAATTATTGTTCAATGTTGAGGAGGGAGTTTGATTTTTTAATCAAAGTCGAGGGTGAAAATGATTTTCACCCATATCTTTTTAAAAAAATGGGTATCATCATATTACTAATACTGAAAAACTTATAAGAATGTAGTTATTACATCACAAGACTTAAAAATTAATTCAATAAGATTGGATATATGCAAATAAAGGGACTCACTAATTCCTTTATTTTGAATGTCTATGACTGTATAATTAGCCTTTGAAGATCAATGACTTGTGGTATAACTAACTTGTGATATGTCTTTAATCATGTAAAGATCGATATTAATACAACAACCTCAATGCCGTAGTCCAAACAAGTTAAAGGCTATGAAAGTATCAGAAAATATTTATGATTAAAGTGAAGGAAAATAAAATTTTGATCAACTTTTACATACTTTAAGAATAAAAAGGAAAATAAATCTTCTTGATTCTTCATGGTTTTAATTCCTTAATGTATTAATTTCTTTAGTGATTTTTTTTGCTCTACATGCAATTTAATTTATAGATCAACAAATTTTGACGTTCATTATTTATACACAAGTAAAACAAACAATACCCAAATTTTTGATAGATCCTCGAAACAAAACTAACAATATATATCCAATTGCAAATAAAACTTGATGTTTGAAATTATTCCTCTTAAGATCCTCTTGCATTTGAATAACGTAGGATACAATAGAGACCATACTCTAAAATAGAAATTCACAACTAAAATTAAAACGTAAAGAAATAAAAAGGGGCAGCCCTATGGGCTAAAACTCTGGCTAGCTATGTAGGGATAAAATTAAGGAGTTTGAGTTCTGTGCATTGTCAGTGTACAAAATATTCTACAATCAAGTTTACCTGATAGGATAGAATATTTATATAGACAATACACAAAACTTAAATTCAAAATTAAGACTTATAACAGAAACATTTATTGATCAAAAGGGTCCACTGGGATCCAATTGCTTACATAGCTCCATATATGTAAGATAAACAAGTCTATCTTTAGCACCTGTTCTATGATTCCTTGTGTGCCTGCAAAAATATTTCAATTCATTTATCTTGCAACATCCAATTGTTTGCCCTAATAACAAAAATAGCCAATTAATTGACCTTTTCTCTGAGATAATTGGCTTAACACAATTGATTTGGTTGCAATATTTGCAATTAGGCAAATTAGGGTTCATCCAAATAATTGGTGCCCTATCATGCATCAGACTCCTAGTTCTCAAGATGAACGCCGCGATCTCTTTGAACTTCTCTTGCAAATCAAACTTAATTTGATATTGTTGCTCGCATTTCTTGCACTGAACTTCACCCGATATAATAGTAATTTTATTCGATATCAGATAATCGAGAGTGTGCACTATGGCACGTCTTGAGGTCATCCAAGGATATGGTGGAGTGATTACTTCGCTCTTTCCTTGTTTAATAGATTGTGTAGATGTCCTACGGTTTCGTGCATGAGTCAAACCAACTCTCGTACGAGCTCCTTCATTGTTGACGTTACTAAAAAAAGGAGGAGGTGGTGATGATAGTGATAGTGGTGGTGCACCTAACTTCAGAGGCAAAGAGTCGATTGAAAGTGAAAGAGTAAGAAGTGCATCTTCATAGTCATTCATTTTCTTGATCATTGAAGAAGGAAATTAGTAAAGAAAATTATGAGGATTAATTCTTGGGTGAAGATGATATTTATATTATTTTCTTTCAACTCGTAATAACAACTTGTAGTAAAAATAGGATCTTTAATTTTATCCAATTACTACAAAAGTCAAAAACCCTAACAGTTGGTTGGGGAAAAAAAAAATTAACCATGGTAATTTTGGATCGTGTTTTTTTTAAAAAAAAAAAAAAATTCCATCATATGTGCAACTATCTTCCCAAATCCCACAAAATCTGCATTTACTTGCATTTCGTATTCTTTGTTGCTTGAAACAATTTTGTCTTCTTCATATTACTGTATTTCTAGAGAGTCAATAATTTCGTATGAGTTTTTTTCCATCTTTTAATAACTAACTTTTTTAAGGAAAAAAATTAGTGTTCTGGTTTTTTCTAACTATTGGAATATGGAGTTAATTCCTCATATTGTTATTGAATTATTGACAATATCTCACGAAAGTCATTTTTGTATTTTTTATAACAAAAATGTTATTGAACTATTACTTTTTCTCTCATATTGTCATTCTAACATATTAAACTACTAAACTCACTTAACTATCTTAAATGATATTTTAAATTCAATTTCATTGACACATTCATTAAAATATACAACTCAATACATAACAAAAAATGATTTTAGTATAAAGGCAATAAAATCTATCCAATTTTATTATAACAACAATAAAATTCACCAAAATAAAATAGACTTTATATAAAGACAAATTATATATGGTGAAAATAATTTTAAAAATTAAAAAGAATATATGAGATTTTATAGGACCCTTTTTTAAAATTTTTTTAAGGAGTTACTCTCTCCGTTTCATATTATTTATCCACT